>NW_016919328.1:0-114226 GCF_001483705.2 Eufriesea mexicana
TGTTACGTTTGGTTTTGTTAAGGCTGGACACATTATGATACGGTAGCTATGACTTTTGTGCTGCACACTGCTATTCGGTGGACTTCTGGGCTCTAGTGTGCTCTTGTGCATCCTGCCTGTCTCCGTGGAGGCCAGCAATAGCTGTCTCGTCTTGTTAGGTAGAGTTATGTTACGTTTGTATTTCTTACGTTTGGCTAGGTTAGAATAGGCTACTTTGACTTCTGTGATATTCGCTGCTATCGGGTAGATTTCAGCGCTCCATTGTGCTCCAGTATGCTCTGATTGACACTGGAGAGGCCAGAAATGGTGGCCTGGTCAAGTTATGTTGAGATACTCTACATTCGGTTAGGTTAGGTTAGCGCACGATAGGTCAGGATATGTCTGACTTTTGTGATATACACAGCAATGTCGTGGCTTTCTGCGCTCTGCTGTGCTCTGGTATATTCTGCTTAGCTCTGGGGAGGACAGCAATGGTGGTCTCGTCGTGTTAGGCTTAGTTTGGCTACGTCTGAGTATGTTACGTTTGGCAAGGTTAGGACAGGCAACTATGACTTTTGCACTAAACGCGTCTATACGGTCTATATCTGCGCTCTACTTTGTTTTAATATGTTCCTCTTGGCCCTGGGGTTGGCAGTAATAGTGTTCTCGGCAGGTTAGTCTGAGCTACGATTCGTTTCGGTAGGTTAGGTTTGGAATGCTTGGTCAGGATTTCTTGAACTATTGTGCCGTACACAGCCACTCGGTTGGTTCTTGCGCTCTGCATTGTTCTACTGTACTCTCCTCGACTCTGGGGAGGCGTGCGTTAGTGCTCGTGGCACGTTAGTGTTGGCTATGTTACCTTCAGTTTTGTTACGTTAGGCTATGTTTGACTGGGATATCTCTGACTTTCGTGCTATACACTGTTCTCCGGTGGATTCTTGCGATATTCCGCCATCTACTATATTCTGCTTGTCTATGGGGACGCAAGCAGCAGTTGTCGCGGCACGTTATGTTGAGTCACGCTACGTTAAATTAGGTCAGGTCAGGTTATCTTCTTCTTTTGTGCTATTCGCCACAACGCGGTGGATTTCTGCGCGCTACTGCGTCCGAGGGCATGTAGCTTGTCTCTGTGCAGGTCAGCTGTAGTGGCCTCGCCATGCTAGGTTGAGGTAGCTTGGGTTTGGTTATCTTATGTTTAGCTATGTTAGGACAGGCTATTCGTCTTTTGCGCTATACACTGCTATTCGGTGGATTTCTGCATTCTAATGTGCTCTTACATTCACGGCTTGGCTCTACGAAGACCATCAGGAGCGGTCGCTGCATGTTATGCTGAATTGGGCTACGTTTGGTTATGCTATGCTTGGCTATGTTAGGACAGGTTAGTTTGACTTTCGCGCTGTACACTGCTGTTCGGTGGACTTCAGCCTTCCACTGCGGTCTAATATACTCTGCTTGCTTCTGGGGAGGCCAGCAATATTTGTCTCGTCTCGTTACTTCGAGTTACGACATGCCCGGGTATGTTAGGTTGTGTCCAGTTAGGCTAGCATACCTTCCACTTTTGTTCTGTGCACTGCAATGAAATGCATTTCTACGCTCTGCTGTGCTCTAGCATATTCTGCTTGGCTCTGGGGTGGCCAGCAATACTAGTCGTTGCACGTTACCCTGAGTCAGGCTACGTTTGGTTAGGTTAGGTTTGGTCAAGTTCTGTTAGGATATCTTTGACTCTTGTGCATTACACGGCAATGCGGCAGTTTTCTTCGCTCTCCTGTGCTCTAGTGTATTCTGCTTGGCTCTGGGGACGTCGGCAATATCGGTCAAAGCACGATAGGTGGAGTTAAGTTACGTTTGGTTATGTTATGTTGTAAGCTGTAAGCAACCATTAGGCGGCCTCCTGATCGCTACTGTGATCTAATATGTTCCGCTCTGCTCTGCCGAGGTCAGAAATAGTGGCCGCGGCGCGTTAGTTTTAGTTACACCACCTTCGGTTACGTTATATTAGCTTGGGTTAGGTCTGCATAGCTTTGACTTTCGTGGTATAGACTGATATTCTGTTTGTTCCTGCGCTCTGGTATGCTGTAATATGAGCTGCTTGGCTCTGGCGAGACCAGTAATTTTTGTCTCGGCACATTGGTCTGAGTTAGGTTGCGTTTGGTTAGGTTATGTTCCTTTTGGTTTGGTTTGGATAGCTTTGACTTTCTCGGCATAGGCTGTAATTCGGTGGATTTCTGCACCCTGCCGTGCTGTACTATACAGAGCTCGACTCTGGGGAAGCCAGCAATAGTGGTCGCTGCACGTTTGGTTGGGTTAGGATACGCTTGTGTATGTTACGATTGGTTCGATTAGGATAGGGTAGCTGTGACTTTTGTGCTGTACACTGCCATCCGTCGTGTTTCTACGCTCTACATTGCTCCACTATGCTCCGCTTGGCTCTGGGGAGGCCAGCAATTGAGGTCCCGGCACGTTAGTTTGGTCTAGGCTACGTTAGGTTATATTATGTTTGGTACGGTTACGAGAGGATACCTTTGACTTTTGCGCTATATACCTCTATCCAGTGAACTACTCTTCTACACTGGGCGTAATATGCTCTGCTGGTCACTGGAGACGCCGAAAATAGTGGCCTCGGATCAGTAAGCTTTGTTAGTCTACGTTCGGTTAGGTGGGGTTAGGTCACGTTTGGTTGCGATTTATTGGACGTTTGTGCTATTCGCTGCTATCTGGTAGCTCTCTGCGAACTACTGTTCCCTGGTATATTCTGCTTGACTCAGGTGCTTCCAGCAGTAGTGGTCGCGGCACATTACGTTAAGTTAGGCTACGATCCATTACACTACATTTGGATAGGTTAGGAGAGGATGTCTTTGACGTTTGTACTATATATATCTATTCCGTGGATTTCTGCGCTCTACATTGTTCTAATATGCTCTGCTCGACTCCGTGGGCAAAGCAATATTGGTCGTGGCTCGAAAGTTTGGGTTAGGTTACGTTTGGTCAGCTTAGGTTAGGTTAGGGTATGGGAGGATAGCCTTGACTTTTGCGCTATACACTGCTATTTCGTGGATTTCTGCTCTCTGCTCTCTTCTAATATGTACCGCTTGGCTCCGGAGAGGCCATCAATGGTGATTGCGTCAAGTCAGTTTGGGCAAGCTTACGTTCCGTTTCGTTACGATAGGTTTGGTTAGGAGATGCTATCTTCAACATTTCCGCTACACAGGGCTATTCGATGGATTTCTGCGCTCTACATTGCTCTACTATACTCTGCTCGACCGTGGGGCAGCCAGCAATTCTGGCCGTGGCACGAAAGTTTGAGTCATGCTACGTTCGGACAGGATATGTTAGGTTAGGTTAAGGCAGGATAGCTTTGACTTTCGTGGTATACACTGCTGTTCGTTGGATTTCTGGGCTCTACCGTGGACCGCTATTTTCCAATTGGCACTGTGATTGCCAGCAATAATTGCCGCGACACGATATGTTGCGATAGGCTTCGCTTGGCTATGTTACATTGGTCTGGGTTTGGTTTGAATGGCTTTGGCATTTCTGCTATACACTGCGATTCCATGGATTTCTGCGCTCTACTCTCCACTAATATGCTCTGCTTGGCTTGGAGGGTTGTGGCAGTAGAGGCCTCGGCAAGTTGGGATGGGTCTGGTTAGGTTTGGTTAGGTTGGGACAGGAGTCCTCCGACCTTTGTGCTATACATTGCAATACGGTGGATTTATGCGCTCTGCTGTGATCTAACATGCTCTGCTTGTCTCTTGGGAGGCCAGCAATGGTGATCTCGGCACGTTAGCTTGCACTAAGCTACGTTCCGTTATGTTACGTTTGGACTCCTCTAATCTGTTCTGCTTGGCTCTAGGGAGGCCAGCAATTGTATTCTCGGTACGCTATATTTAGTTAGGCTATGTTCGGTTTGGATAGGTTAGAAAAGGTTAGGTCGGGATACCTTTGACGTTTGTGCCACGCACTGCAAGGCGTTGGATTACTGCGCTCCACTGAGCTCTAGTATATTCTGCTTTGCTATGAGGAGGACAGCAGTATTCGTCTCGGAACGCTTGTCTGAGTTAGGTTGCGTTTGGTTACATTACGTTTGGTTAGGATAGGATAGTCTAGCTTAGGCTTTTGCGCCATACACTGCTATTCGGTGAATCTCTGCGCTCTACATTGCTCTACAATACCCTGCCCGAATCACGGGACGCCAACAGTAGTGGTCTCGACACGCTAGGTTGGGTTACGTTACACTTGGCTTGGCTACGTTAGGTTAGGTTTGGTTTGTGTAACTTTGACTTTTGTGCTTTACACTACTATTTGGACGACATCTGCACCCTGCGTTGCTCTACTAGCATCTGCTTCTCTCTGGCGAGGACAGCAACGGCAGTCGTCTCACGTTTGGTTGAGTTAGGTTACTTACGGCTTGGTTAGGTTAGGTTAAGTTTTGTTAGGGTGGCTTTGACTTTTGTGCTGTACACCGCAATACGGTGGGTTTCAGAGCTCTTTCGCTCCCTAGTATGTGCCGCTTGGCTATGAGGAGGACAGGAGTATTGGTCTCGGCACGCTAGTCTGAGTCCTGTTGCGTTTGGTTATGATACGATAGGCTATGTTAGGACAGCATAGCTTAGGCTTTTGAGCTATGCACTGCTATTCGGTAGATTTCTGCGCTCTACATTGCTCTACTGCACTCTGCTCGACTCACGGGAGGCCAGAAATTGTGGTCGCGGCACGTTAGGTTGAGTTATACTACGCTTCTTAATGTTAGGTATGGCTATGTTTCATTAAAACAGCTTTGACTTTTGTGTTATACAGTGCTATTCGTACGATTTCAGCGTTCTACATTGCCCTGCTATACCCTGCTCAGCTAACGTGAAGCCAGCAATAGCGTTTGTAGCACGTTAGTTATGTTTACTTTACGTCAGCTTATACTACGTTTGTCCGGGTTAGTATGGGATTTCTTTGAATTTCGCTCTCTACACTGCTATTCGGTTGATTTCTGCGCTCCACTGCGCTTTAATATTCTCTGCTTGGTTCTGGGCAGGCCAGCCATTCTGGTCTCGGCACGTAAGGTTGGGATAAGTTACGTTTGGTTACGTTAAGTTTGGTTAGGTTAGGACAGGATAGCTTCGACTTTTCGGCTATACACTTATATTTGGTGGATTTCTGCTCTCCACTGTGCCCTAATATTTTCTGCTTGACTCTGTGGAGGCCATAAAGTGTGCCCTTGGCACGTTAGGTTGAGTTCTGTTACGTTCGTTTATGTTACGTTTGGTATGGCTAGGATATTGTAGCCTTGACTTTTGTGCTATACCCTGCGATTGCATGGATTTCTGCGATCAACTCTCCTCCCACACGTTCTGCTTGGCTCTGTGGAGCCCAGTAACAGTGGTCTCGGCACGTCGTGATTTGTCAGCTTACGCTCGGTTAGGTCACGTTAGGTTTATTTCGCTAAGGGCAGCCATCACTTCCGTGCCATACATTATTATTTGGTGGATACCTGCGCTCTACTGTGTTCTACCATTTCTGCTTGTCCCTGGGGAGGTCAGCAACAGTGGTCGCGACAGGTCGGGTTTAGTTAGGTTACGCTTGCCTACGTTACGTTTGGTTAGGCTAGGACGTGTCATCTTCTACTTTTGGGCTATGGACCGCAATGCGGTGGATTTCTGCGCTCTACCGCACTCTAGTACATTCTGCTTGGCTCTGAGGAGGTCATCGATGGTGGTCTCAGTACCTTAGGATGAGTTGTATTACGTTCGGTTATGTTACGTTTGGCTAGGTTAGGGGTGGCTAGCTTTGACTTTTGTGCTATACACTGCTATACGGTGGATGTCTGCACTCTTCATTTCTCTACTATTCTCTGCTGGTTCCTTGAGAGGCCGCCAATGGTGGTCGAGGTGCGTTGGGTTCAGTTAGGTCACGTTTGGCATATCTAAGTTACGTTAAGTTTTAGCAGGGTAGCTTTTACTTTTGTGCTATAAACTGGCATTCGGTGGATTTCTGCGCTCTACACTTCTCTACTATACTCTACTCTTCTATGGGGAGGCCAGTAGGAGCGGTTTCAGCATGTTAGTTTCAGTCATGCTACGCTCGGTTATGTTACGATAGCTTGGTTAAGCCTTTGACAGCTTTGACTACGCGGTGTAAGCTGCTCCAAGGTGGATTTTTGCGCTCTGCTGGTTTCTACTATATTCTGTTTGGTCCTGGGTCGTCCAGTAACCTTCGCTGCGGCACGTTAGGTTGGGTTAGGCTACGCTTGGTTAGGATATGTTAGCTTGGGTTAGGCTTGGACAGGTTTGAGTTTTCTGCTATTCACTGCGACTCTATGAATTTTTGCGCCCCACTCTGCCCTGATACGTTCTGCTTGGTTGCGGGGATGTCAGCAATACTGGGCACGATATATGGAGCTAGGTTACTTTCGGTTAGGTTAGATATGTTTGGGTTAGATTATGTTATATTTGACTCTTACGCTGTACACTGCAATGGGGTGGATTTGTGCCCCCCACATTGCCCTAGTACGCTCTGCTTGGCTCTGTGGAGGCCAGCAATAGCGGTCGCTGTACGTTAGGTTGAGATAGATTACTATCGGCTAGTTTAGGCTGCGTTGGGTTAGTTTAGAGTAGCTTTGACCTTTCTGCTGCAAGCTGCTTTTCTATGAACTACTGCTCTCTACTGTGCACTATTACTCTCTGCTGGACTCTGGGGACGCTAGGAATAGTGGTCGCTTCACGTTATTTTGAGTCATGTTACGCTCGGTTAGGTTAGGTTTAGCTAGGCTTGGTTATGATATGTTTGACTTTTGTGCTATACACTGCTTTCTGGTTGAATTCTGCCCTCTACAGCGCTCTAGTATGTTCTGCTTTGCTCTGGGTGTCCAGCGAAAGTGGTCTCCGCAGGTTAGGTTAAGTTAGGCTATATTTGGTAAGTTTGGGTTTGTGGTTAAGTTGGGTTTGGTTGTCTTTGACTCTTGTGCCTTACCCTGCAGTGCAGCGGATTTCTGCGCCCTCCTGTGCTCTGGTATATTCTGCTGTGCCCTCGGTGGGCAGCAATAGTGGTCTCGGCACCTTAGGTTCCGTCAGGTTACGTTCGGCTAGGTTATGTTGGTTTGGGTTATGCTTGGATAGCCTTGTCTCCGTGGTATAAACTGTTGTAAGGCGGATTTCTGCTCACTGTTGGATTCTACTATATTCTGGTTGTTCCTGGGGGGTCCAGCAGTAGTGGTCGCTGCACATTATGTTGAGTTATGCTACTTTTGGGTTGTTTACGCTGGTTTGGGTTTGGTTTGGGTATTTTCGACCTTTCTGCCATATTCTGCGATTCTATGGATTTCTGCACTCTACTCTCCCTACTATGTTCTACTTGGGGAAGCCAGAAATAGTGTTCGTGGCACGATAGGTTGTGTTAGGTGACGTTTGCTTCGGTCAGGTTAGGATAAGTTTTGTCAGGGTAGCTCCGACCTTCGCCCTATACACTACTCTTCGGTGGAATCCTGTCATCTACTGTACTCTACCATACTCTGCTTGGCTCTGGGGAGTCCAGGGGCAGTGGTTCCGGCACGGTATGTTGAGTTATGCTACGTACGGTCATGTTAGATTAGGACAGGATAGGTTAGGATATCTCCAGATTTTGTGCTCTTCACTGCAATGCGTCGTATTACTGCGCACTGTTGTGCTGTAGTACACTCTGCTTGTCTCAGTGGTAGCCAGCAATAATGGCAACGGCGCGTCAGGTCCAGGTCGGCTACGTTCTGTTTTGTTACGTTTGGCTATGTTAAGATAGGCTACGTAGACTTTTGTGCTTTCCTCTGCAATTCCGTGAACTTCTATGAGCTGCTGCACTCAACTACATTCAGCTTGGCTCTGGGGAGGCCAGGAGCAAGGTCACAGTTCTTCGTGTCGAGATATGCTACGTTTGGCTAGGTTAGGTTGGTTATCTGCGGCTTTTGTGCCACCCACTGCACTGCGGTGGACTTCTGCGACCGACTTTCCTCTAGCGCATTTTGCACGTTTCTGTGGAGGCCAGCAGTAGTGGTCCCGTTATGCTGGGTCGAGTTAGGCTGCGTTTGGACATGCTATGTTTGGCTAGGTTAGGATTAGCTGCTTTGGGTTCTATGCTATTCACTGCAATTCGGTGGACTTCTGCGCTCTAGCGTGCTCTAGTATATTCTGCTTGGCTCTGTGGAGGCCAACAATTTTGGTCTCGGCACGATGGAATTGGCTATGTTACGTTTGGTCTCGTTACACCTTGGCTAGCTTAAGACAGCGTATATTTGACTTTCCTGCCTTACGCTGCCATTCGGTGGATTCCTACGCTTTACTCTCCTTTAATATGATCCGCTTGCTGATGAGGAAGCCAGCAAAATTGGCCTAGGCACCTTAGATTGGATTAGGATACGTTTGCCTATGTTACGTTTTGTTAGGTTAGGAGAGGATAACATAGTCTTTTGTGCTATACACGGATAATCGGTGTATTCATGCGCTCCACATTGCTCGACTATACGCGTCTCGACCAGCAATAGAAGTCATGGTACGACACGATAGGTCATCTTACGTTTGGTTACGTTAAGATTGGTTAGGCTAAGAGGGAACGGTTATGACTTTTCCGCTATGCACTGCTGTTCGGTGTGCTTCTCCACCCTACTCTGCTCTATTATGCTCTGCATGGCCCTGGGGTGTCCAGCAATGGTGGTCTCGGCAGGCTGGGTTGAGAGAGCTTACGTTCGGGTATGTTAGGTTAGCTTGGGTTTGGCTAGGGTGGCTTTGACTTTTGTGCTATGCGCTGCTATTCCGTGGATTCCTGCCGCTCTCCCGTGCTCCAGTATATTCTGCTTCGTTCAGGAGCGGCCAGAAATGGAGGTCTCGGCTCGTTAGGCTGAGCCATGTTACGTTTGGTTAGGTTATGACAGGGTAAATCAGACCTTCGCTATATACGCGGCTACTCGGTGGATTTCTGAGCTCTAGATTGCACTAGTATGCTCTGCTTGGCTCTGGGAAGGGCAGCAATAGCATTCTCGGCACGTTACGATCTGTTAGGCTACGTTTGGTTAGGTTAGGTTATTACTGGTTATCTTGGGATATAAGTGACTTTTGCGCTACGCACCGTTGTACGGCGGGTTTCTGCGCTTTACTGTGCTGTAGTGTATTCTGCTTTACTCTTGGGAGGTCGGCAACAGTGGTCAAGGCACGTTAGGTTGAGTTTGGTTACGTTTGGCCTTGCTATGTTTGGTTACATTAGGCCAGGATAGCTATGTCTCTTGTGCTGAACACTGCTGTACGGTGGATTTGTTTGCTCTACTGCGTTCTAATACTCTCTGCCTTGCTCTCGAAATTCCAGAAACAGTGGCCGCGGCGCGTTAGATTGGGCTAGGTTTCGTTTGGTTACGTTTGGTTTGTTTGGGTTAGATGAGGATATCTTTGACTTTGGTGCAATACACAGCCATTCTATGGAACTCTGTGCTCCACTGTGCTCTATCATAATCCGCTTGCCTCTGGGGTAGCCAGCAGTAGTGGTCGCGGCATGTTAGAACTAGTTACTGTACGTTTGGTTAGGTTAGGTTAGGATGGTTATGTTAGGGTATCTTTGACTTTTGTGCTATACATTGCTATTTGGTGACTATCTGCGCTCTACTGTGCTCTACTATACTTTGCTGAACTCTGGGGAGGCCAGCAATAACTGTCGTGGCACGTTTTGTTGAGTTAGGTTAGGTAAGGTTTGGTTATGATATCCAATACTTTTCTGTTTACACTTCAATGCGGCGAATTTCTGCGTTCTATTGTGCTCGAATATATTGTGCTTGGCCCTGTGGAGGCCAGCAATGGTGGCCCCGGGGCGTTAGGTTGTGATAGGTTACGTTTGTCTAGATTGGGTTACGTTGGCATTCTTTATTATAGCTCTAACTTTTACCTGCTGCATACTGCTCCCCTATAGGCCTCTGCGCAGCAATGTGCTCTATCGCTCTCTGCTGGCTCTGAGGATGCCAGGAATAGTGGTCGCGAGACGTTAGTCCGGGTCATGTTACGTTTGGTTAGGTTAGGTTTGGTTAGGTTCGGTTAGGATAGCTTTGACTTTTGTGCTATACACTGCTCTCCGCCGGGATTCTGCGCTCTACTGTGCTCTAGTATGTTCTGCATGGCTCTGGGTGGCCAGCGATAGTGGTCTCCGCGGGTTAGATTAATTTAGGCCGCTTTTGGTTAGATTGGGTTAGGTCAGGTTGTGTTAGGGTATCTTTGACTCTTGTGCTTTGCCCTGACGTGCGCCTGGTTTCTGCGCTCCACTGTGCTCTGCTATATTCTGCTTGGCTCTGGGGATGCCAGTAATAGTTGTCTCAGCACGTTAGGTTGGGTTAGGTTACGTTTGGTTAAGTTAGGCTATACTGGGATAGGTTCGGATATCTTTGACTTTTTCGCTGTTCATTGCCATTCTATGGACTTCTACGCTATACGCTCACCTAATATGTTCTGCATGGCGATGGGGAGTCCGGCAGTAGTTGGCTCGGCTCGTTAGTCTTTACTAGATAACACTTGGTTTTGTTATGTTAAGCCAGTTTGAGTCATGATTTCTTCGACATCTGTGCTATATACTGCTATTTGTTGGCTTGCTGCGCTCTAGTGTGCTCCAATATATTCTGTTTGTCGCTCGGAAGCCCAGCAACAGTGGTCTTGGCACGCTAAGCGAAGTTAGGTTTGGTTTGTTTATATTACGTTTGGTTATGCTATTATAGGACAGAATACACTTTTGCGCTATAGACAGCTATACGGTAGATTTCTACGCTCTGCGTTGCTCTACTATACCCTGCTCGTCTCTGGGAAGCCGGCAGTAGTGATCTCGACACGTTAGGTTGAATTACATTGCGTATGGTTTTGTCACGTTTGGGAAGGTTAGGATAGGATAGCGTAGACTTTTATGCTATACACCACTATTCGTTGCATTTCCGTGCTCTACGCTGCTCTAGTATATTATGTTAGGCTCTGGGGATGCAAGGAATGGTGGCCTAGGCGCGTTAGGTTGAGTTAAGCGACGTTCGGTTACTTTACATTTGGCTATTTTAGGATAGGATGGCTTCGACTCTTGCGTTGTACACTGCTTTTCGGTTGATTTCTACGCACTACGTCGCACTACAATACTCTCCTCGACTATGCGGAGGCCAGTAATAGTGATCTCGGCAGGTTAGATTGATTTACGCTTCGCTTGGATAGGTTAGGTTATGTCAGGTTAGGTTAGGATGTCATTGGCTTTTGTGCTTTGCACTTCAGTGCGGCAGATTTCTGCGCTCTCCTGTGCACTAGTATATTCTGCTTTGCTATGGGGAGGTCAGTAGTAGTGGTGTAGGCTCGATAGATTTATTTATGTTGCGTTTTGTTTTATTACGTTTAGGTATTCTTGGATAGGATAACTATGATTTTCGCGCTATACACTGCTATTGGGTGGATTTCTGCGCTCTTCATTGCTCTACTATACTCTGCTCGACTTTGGGATGACCAGCAACAGTGGTCATGGACGTTATGTTGTGTTAGGTTACGTTCGCTTATATTTCGCTTAGATATGTTACTACAAGATAGAATTGCCTTTTGTACTGTAGACTGCCATTCGATAGATTTCTACGATGTACACTGCTCTACTATACTCTGCCCGATTCTGGGGCGGCCAGAAATGGCGTTCGTGGCACGATGTGGTTAGTTCTGTTACGATACCTTAGGTTGCGTTTGTATAGGTTTGGTCAGGGTTGCTTTGACTTTTGTGCTATACACTGCCGTGCGGTCGGTATCTTCACTCTGCAATGCTCCACTAGACTCTGCTTGTCTCTGGGTATGACGGCAACAGTGTTCGAGGCACGTCCTGTTGTGTCAAGTTACGTTTAGTTTGGACAATGTAGGTTAGCTTTGGTTATGATGGCATTGACATTTTTGCTGTACAATGCTATTCGGCAAATTTCTGCGCTCTACTGTGCTCTAGTATATCCTGCTTGGCTGTGGGCTGTCAAACAGTGGTGCTCTCGGCACGTTAGGCTGAGACATGTTGCGTTCGTTGTGTTACGCTTGGTTATGTTAGGATGGGATAGCTTATACCTTTGTGCTATACACTGCACTGCCTTGGATATCTGCGCTCTATATTGATCTGCTATACTCGGCAAGACTCACGGGAGGCCAGCAATAGTGGTCGGGCTACGTTAGGTTGAGTTATGTTACGTTCGGCTATGTTATGATTGGATATATCAGGATAGGATAGCTTTGACTTTTGTGCTATAAACAGTTATTCGGTGAACCTCCGTGCTCCAGTGTGCTTTAGTGTGTTGTGCCTGGCTCTGGTGTCGACAGCAATAGTGGTCTCGGCAGCTGAGGTTCTGCTATGCTACGTACGGTTTTGTTACGTTTGGTGAGGTTGTGATAAGGTAGTTCAGTTTTTTGTGAGATACAATGCTATCCACAGATTTCTGCGCTCTGCAGTGTTCTAATACCCTCTGCTCGGCTCTCGAGGGGCCAGCGATAGTGATCTCGGCACCTTAGGGTAGGCTACGTTACATCTGGTACAGTTAGGCTAGGACAGGTTTGGTGCATTCTGCTTGTCTTTGTGGAGGCCAGTAGTAGTGGTGCCGTCTTGCTAGTTTCAGTTAGGTTACGACTGGTCACGTTACGCTTGGATAGGTTAGGACAGGCTACTTGGAATTTTGTGCTATGCGCTGCTGTTCCGTGGATTTCTGCGCTCTGTGGGCTCTAGTATGCTCTGATTGGCACTGTGGTGACAAGAAATAGTGGTCTCCGTACGTTAGGATCCGTTAGTTCTTGATTCGTCAGGTTAGGTTAGGAAGGCTAGGTTAGGATATCTATGGCCTTGTGCACAACATTGCAGTGCGGTGGACTTCTCCGCTCTACTGAGCTCTAGTGTGTTCTTCATGGCTCTGCTGAAGCCTGCAACAGTGGTCTCGGCACGTTAGGTTGAGTCAGGTTACGTTTGGTTAGGCTATGTTTATTCGGGTTATGTTTGAATAGCTTTGTCCTTCTGGGCATAGACTGTTATTCGGCGGATTTCTGTGCTCTATTGTGCTCGAGTATACTCTGCCCGACTCTGGCGATGCCAGCAATGGTGGTCGCTGCACGTCAGGATGAGTTATGTTACGTTGGGTTACGTTACAATTGGTTCGGTTAGGATGGGCTAGCTACGACCTTTGCTTTATACACCGCTCTCCGACGGATTTCTGCACTCTACTCTGCTCTAATACGTTCACCTTGTCTGCGTGTGTGCCTGCATTAGTGGCATCGGCACGATACGTTGAGTTAGTCTGCGTTCGGTTAGGTTAGCTTAGTTCAGGTTATGTTGGAATATCTTCGGCTTTTGTGCTTTACAATGCAATGCGGCGTGCTTTGGCGCTCTACTGTGCCCTAGTATATTTTCGTAGGCTCTGCGGAGGCCGGCAATAGTGGTCTCGGCACGATAGGTGGTGTTTGGCTTCATTTGGTTAAGCTATGTTAGCTTGGGTTAGGTTTGCATAGCTTTGACTTTCGCGGTATATACTGCTATTCGTCGGAATTCTGCGCTCTCCTGTGCTCCGTTATGTTCCGCTTGGCACTGGGGAGGCCAGAAATACTGGTCGTTGCACCTTAGTTTGAGTCATGTTACGTTTGGGTATGTCACGGTTGGTTAGGTTAGGGGACGGTAGCTTCGACTCCTTTGCCACAAACTGCTATTCGGCGGATACCTGCACCTTACTGTGAAGTCATGTGTTCAGTTGTCTATGTGAAAGGCAGCAATAGTGATTTCGGCAGGTTATGGTGTGTTATTCTACGTTTGGTTGTGTTATGTTAGGCCTGGATAAGTTAGGGCATCTTCGACTTTTGTGCTTTACACTGCATCGCCGCGGATTTCTGTGGTCTATTATGCACTAGTCTATTCTGATTGGCCCTGGAGAGTCCAGCAGTAGTGGATTCGGCACGATAGTGTAAGTTATGTTGCGTTTTGTTATACTACGTTTGGATAGGGTAGGAGGGGATAGATTTGCCTTTCGTGCTGTACACTGCTGTTCGGCGGATCCCTGCGCTCTAACGAATTCTAGTATGCTCTGCTTGCCTCTACGAAGGCCATCAATAACGGCCGCCGCACGTTAGGTTAAGTTACCCTATGTTTGGCTTGATTAGGTTAGGCCCGGTTAGGTTGGATATCTTTGACTTTTGTGCTGTACAGTGCTATTAGATTGTTTTCCGCGCTCTACTGTGCTCTACTATTCTCTGCTCGTCTCTGGGGTGGCCAGCATTAGGTGTCATGGCATGATAAGCTGCTTTAGGATAAGTTTGATGATTTTACGATTGGTCTGGTTGGAAAAGTATAACTCTGACTTTTTTGCTATACTCCACTATTAGGAGCATTTCTACGTACTACACTGCTCTACTGTGCTCTGCACGACTCTGGCGAGTCCAGTGATAGTGTTCTCAGCCCGTTAGGTTGAGTTGGGTTACGTTTGGTATAGGTTATGTTAGGGCAGGTTAGGTTAGAATATCCTCCATATTTGTGCTACATACAGCAATCCGGTAGATTACTGCGGCTACTGTGCTCTACTACATTCTGCTTGTACATTATATATAGGTACGTTATACATTGCTCCAATACGCGCTGCTTGGCCCTGAGGAGGCCAGCAATAGTGATTTCGGCACGATGGGTTAATTTATGTTACGGTTGCTTGCCATAAGCATCTTTCGGTTAGGATGCTTTGGCCATGACTTTTGTGCTACACACTGCTACCCGGTGGATTTCAGCGCACTACTATGCCCTTATATCCTCTGCTGGATCTGTGGAAGCCAGCAATGGCGATATCAGCACGTTAGGCTGTGTTAGGGTACGTTTGGCTCAGTTAGGCTATGATAGGTTCGGTCAGGATAGCTCTGGCTTTCATACTATACACTGTTATTCGGCGGACTTCTACACTCTACTGTGCTCTACTATATTCTGCATGACCCTGGCAAGGCCAGCAATAGCGGTCGGGGCTCGTTATGTTGAGTTAGGCTACGCATGGCTAAGTTACGTTAGTTCCGGATAGGTTCGTGTATCTTCGACATTTCTGCTATACACTGCGTTTTTATGGATTTCTGGGCAATACTCTGCCCTAATGTGCTCTGCTTGTCTCCGGGGAGGGCAGCGATGGTGTCCTCGTCACGTTATGGCGAGTTTAGCTACGTCCGGCCATGTTACGTTTGGTTAGGTTAGGTTAGAGTGGCCATGACTTTTGTGCTATACACTGCTATTCGCTGGATTTCCGCGCCCTATTATGCTTTAATATGTTCTGCTCGGCTAGGTGGAGTCCAGCAATAATGTTCTCGGCAGGCTAGGTTGCGATATGTACGCTTGATTACGTTAAGCTTGGCCGGTAGGGATGGAATACCCTTTACTTTTGTGCTGTAGGGTGGGTTATGTTACGTATGGCTTTGTTACGTTTGGTTTGGCTTGGCCAGCGTAGCTACGGCCTTCGTGCTGTACACTGCCATTCGGTGGACTTCTGCTCCCTGCTGTTATCTAATATTCTCTACTTTGCTCTGGAAATTCGAGAAGCAGCGGCCGCGGCGCGTTACGCTGTGCTAGGTTGCTTTTGGTTACGTCACGTTTGGCATTCTTGGGGTAGAAAAGCTTTGAGTTTTGCGCCATGCACTGTTATTCGGTTGATTTCTGCACTCTACATTGCTCTGCTACTCTCTGCTCGGCTCTCGGGATGCATTTTCAGCTTGCCCCTGCGGCAACCCAGCAATAGTGTTCGCGGCAAATTAGGTTTAGTTACTCTACGTTTGGTTAGGCTAGATTAGGACAAGTTATGTCAGGATGTCTTCGACTCTTGCGCTATACATAGCCATTTGTTGGCTTCCTGCGCGCTACTGTGCTCTACTATACCCAGATCGACTCTGGGCCGACCAGCAAGAGTTGTCGCGGTGTGACAGGTTGATTTACGCTACGTTCGGTTGCTACATTCGATTAGGTTAGGATAGGATAGCGTTGACTTTTGTGCTATACACTCCCATTCGGTGGATGTATACGCTCTGCTCTTATCTAGTGTTCCCTGCTTTGACCTGGTAATGCTTGAAATAGTGTCCGCGGTGCGTTAGGTTGGCCTAGGTTACGTTCGGTCAGGTTAGGTTTGTTTGGGTCAGGTTAGGATATCTCTGACTTTTGTGCTATACACTGCCATTCCATGGACATCTGCGCTCTACTCTCTTCTAATATGCCCTGCTTGGCGGTGGGGAGGTCTGCAATTTTGTGCTACGCACGTTACGTTGGGTTTGGTTACGTTTGATTATGTTAGGTTAGGTTAGGTTTGGTTAGGATATCTGCAACCTTTTTGCTATACACTACTATTCGGACGATTTCAACGCTCTACATTGCTCTGCTATACTCTGCTTATCTCTCGCGTGGCCAGCAATGGCTTTCGTGGCACGTCAGATTGTGCTACGTTACGTCCGCTATGTTTCGTTTGGTTTGGTTAGAATAGGATAACTTTTACTTATGTGCTATACACTGCTATTGGGAGGATTTCTGCGATCTACTGTACTCCAATATGTTCTGGTTGGCTCTGTGGAGTCCAGCAATAATGTTGTCGGCACGCTAGGTTGCGATATGTACGCTTGATTACGTTAAGCTTGGCTTCGTAGGGACGGAATACCTTTTACTTTTGTGCAATGCAATGCTACTCGGTACATTTCTGCGCCCTGCCGTGCTCTGACGTTTTTCCCTTGGCGCTTGGGGGGGGGGGGGGAACAGTTTGGTTTTCGGCGCATTAAGTTGAGTAAGTCTACGTTTGGTTAGGTTATGTTAGTTTGGGATAGTTTTGGGTAGCTTTGACATGTCCTTTATACACAGCGATTCTATGGATTTCAGCACTATACTCACCTCTAATATGTTCAGCTCGGATCTGAATGGGACAGGAATAGCGGTCGCGCTATGGTAGCTGGAGTCGGGTTGCGTTTTGCAACGTTACGATGGGTTAGGCTAGGATGGAACAGCTTCGACCTTTGTGCAGTACACTGCTATTCCGCGGACTTCTGCGTTCTAGTGTGCGCTATTATGTTCTGAGGTACGGTTTGGATATCTATGACTTTGTGCTGTACACTGCAATGCGGCTTTTTTTGCGCTCTACTGCTCTCTTGTATATTCTGCTTGGCCGTAACGAGGGCAGCAAAAGTGGTATCAGGACGGAAGAACGGTTTGTGATATGTTACGTAAGTTTCCTACGGTTAGCTTTGACTTTCGCACTGTACATTGCTGTTCGGCGTGTTTCTGCGATCTACTGTGCTCTACTATATTCTACTTGGCCCCGGCTGGGCCAGGAATGCAGGTCGCGGCACGGTATGATGAGTTAGGCTACGTTTGGTTAGGTTAAATTAGTATAGTTTATGTTCGGATAGCTTTGACTTTTCTGCTATACACTGCGATTCTATGGACTTCAGAGTACTACTCTCCTCTATAATGTTCTGCGCGGCTGTGCGGAGGACAGCAGTAACGGCCGCGGCACGCTAGATTCAGATAGGTTACGTTTGCTTTGTTAAAGTTGGTTATGTTAGGAGAGGACAGCTTTGTCTTTCGTGCTGCAATCTCCTGTTCGGTGGACTTCTGCGCTCTACTGTGCCCTAATATTTTCTGCTTGGCTCTGGGAGGCCAGCTATAGTCTCCTCGGCACGAGAGTTTGAGTTATTTTGCGATATGTTACGTGATGATTGGTTATGCTAGGATACGATGGCATTGACTTTGTGCTATACACTGCTATTCGGTGGACAGTACTGCGTTGTACTACGCTTTAATATTTACCGCTTGGCTCTGGGAAGGACAGCGATAGTGGTTCGGGCACGTCAGATTGCGGTAGGTTAAGCTAGGTTGCGTTTCGTTTGGAGAGGGTAGGACAGGATAGCATTGACTTTTGTGCTATACACTGCGGTTCGTTGCGCTTCTGATCTCTAAAGTGCTCTAGTGTGCTCTGCCTGGATATGGGGAGGCCTGCAATTGTGGTCTCGGCACGTTATTATTGGTTAGACTAAGATCTGCTATGTAGGATTTTGTCAGCTTATGTATGATTATCTTCGACTTTGTGCTGTACACTGCAACGCGGTTGATTTCTACGCTCCATTCCGCTCTAATTTTTTCTACTCGGCTCTGGCGGGCCAGCAATAGTGGTTTCGGCACTTTAGGCTGATTTCGGTTATGTTTGGTCAGGTTAGATTATGTTAAATTCGGTCAGGATAACATTGACTTTCGTGCTGTACGCTGTTATTCGGCGGATTTCTGCACCCTACTGTGCTCTACTATATTCTGCTTGTCCCCGAGGTGGCCGGAAATAGTGGTCGCGGCACGTAATGTTGAGTCGGCCTACGTTTGGCTATGTTACATTAGCTTGGGACAGAATCGGGTAGCTTTGACTTCTCGCCTGTACACTACGATTCTGTCTATTTCTGTGCTGTACTTCCCTCTAGTATGATCTGCTTGGATCTGGCAAGGGCAGCACTTGAGGCCTCGACGTGTTATGTATTGTTATTCTACGTTCGCTTGGTTTATGTTTGTATGGGTTAGGTTTGGTTAGCTTTGTCTCATCTGCTATTCACTGCGATTATATTGATTTCTGCGCTCTGCTTTCCTCTGGTAAGTTCTGCTCGGCGCTGTGGTGGCCAGCAATAATGGTCTCGGCTGATTAGAGCGAGTTAGACTACGTTTGTCTACGTCACGCCTGGTTACGTTAGGGTGGCATAGCTTTGACTTTCGTGTTATACACTCCTGTTGAGTGCATTTCTGCGCTCTACTGTGCTCTAATATTCCTAGCTTGTCTCTGAGGCGGCCAGCAATAGCGCTCTCGGCACGTTAGGTTGAGTTAGGTTACGTTTAGTTACGTTAGATTACGTTTGGTTCGGTAAGGATAGCTTCCACCTTCGCAGTATACACTTTTATTCGGCGCGTTTCTGCTGTACTCTACTACTTTCTGCTTCGCCCTGGCGAGGCTAGCAATGGTGGTAGCGGCGTGTTATGTTGACATATGCTACGCTTAGTTACGTTACGGTAGCTAGGGTTAGGTTCGGATAGCTTTGACTTTTGTGCTGTACACTCCTGCTCGGTGCATTTCTGCGCTCTACTCTGCCCTATTATTTTCTGCTTGGCTGTGGGAGGCCAGCTATAGTCTCCTCGTCACGAGAGTTTGTGTTATGTTACGTGATGATTGGCTATGTTAGGACACGAGGGCTTTGACTTTTGAGCTGTACACTGCTTTTGGTTGGATTGCTGCGTTCTACTATTCTCTAACATCTTCAGCTTGGCTCTGTGGGGCCCAGCAATAGTGGTCTCGTCACGCTTGGTAGCGTCAGATTACGCATGCTTACGCTACGTTTGGTCATGTTAGGATACGATAGCTTTGACTTTTGTGCTGTACACTGCTATCCGGTGCATTTCTGCGCACAACCGTGCTCTAATTTTTCCGCTTTGCTCTTCGGAGCGTATCAATGGTGGTCTCGGCACTTCAGGTTGGGTTATGTTACGTTTGGTTGGGTATCGTTAGGCCAAATTCGGTTAGGGTATCTATGATATTCGTGCTATAAGCAGTTATTCGCTGGACTCCTGCGGTCTGCTGCTCTCCACGACATCTGCTTGACCCTCGGGAGCCCAGCAATAGTGGTCCGGGCACGATGGCCTGGGTCATGTTGCGTTTGGTTAGGTCACGCTGGGCCTAATTCGATAAGGGTAGCTTCGACTTTCGCGTTACACACTGTTATTCGGAGCATTCCTGAAAAAAAATCTGCGCCCTGCTGTGCTCTACTATGTTCTGCTATGCCGTGGGAGGGCCAGGAGCAGTAGGCTCGTCACGTTACGTTGAGTAATGCAATGCTTGGTTAGGTTACGTTGGTTTGGAATACGTTTGGATAGCTTCGACTTTTTCTTTATGCAATACGATTCTATGGATTTCTGCAACCTACTCCCCTCTAATATGTTTTGTTCGGTTCTGTGGATGCCCGCCATAGACGGTTGCGGTAATTTAGGTTGGGTTAGGTTTCGTTTGGTTATGTTATTAATGGTTAGGTTCGGTCGGGATAACTTTGACTTTTGCGCCGTAGACTGCTGTTCGGTGGACTTCCGCGCCCTGCTGTACTCTAGTGTGTTCTGCGTGGCACTGGGGCGGACAGCAATAGCGGTCTCGGCACGTTATATTGAGATGGGCTACGTTTGGTTAGTTTGGGTCCCTTCCGGTCTGGTTCGGATATCTTTGGCATTTGCGCTGTACACTGCAATGCGGTGGATTTCTGCGCTCTACTGCTTTGTAGTATGTTCTGTTGGCTCAGGAGAAGCCAGCAATAGTAGTCTCGGCGCGTTGGGTTGGGTAATGTTACGTTCGGTTATAAGAGGTTGCGTCAGGTTCGGTTAGCGTAACTCTGACCTTCGTAATATATGCAGTTATTCGGCGCGTTTCGGCGCTCTGCTGTGCTCTACTATATTCTGCTTGGCCCTGGGCTGGCCAGCAGCAGTTGTGTCGGCACGTTTGTTTGAGTCATATTACGTTTGGTAATGCTACGGTTGGTTATGTTCGGACCGGATAGCTTTGACTTTTATGCTATACACTGCTATTCGGCGGATTTCTGCGTTCTACTATACTCTAATACCTTCTGATTGGCTCTGGAGTGGCCAGCAATTGTGGTCTCGACATGTCAGATTGACGTATGTTCCGTTCGGTTAGGTAAAGTTATGTCACTTCAGGCCAGGGTATCTTTGAATTTTTTACTACACATTGCTTTTCCGTCGATTTCTGCACTCTACTGCGCTCTAATGCATTCTGCTTGTCCATGGCGAGGCCAGGAATAGTTGTCTCGGTACATTATATTGAGTTAGGCCACGTTTGGTTTGGTTACGTTAGTACGGGCTATGTTTGGATATCATTGACTTTTCTACTATACACTGCGATTCTGTGCGCTTCTGAGTATTACTCTCCTCTACTATGATTTGCTAGGCTCTGGGAAGGCCAGCGATGTGGTCGCGGCACGAGAGATTGGGTTAGGTTGCGTTTGGCTAAGTTACGATTGGCTTGGTTAGGTTAGGGTAGCTATGACTTTTGTGCTAAACACTGCTATCCGGCCGATACCTGTGACCTGTATTGCTGTACTAGCATCTTCTTGTCTCTGGGGAGACCAGCAACATCGAACGTGGCACGTTTTGTTGAGTTAGGTTACGTTTGGCTAGACTATGTTAGGCTATGTTTGATTAGGATGGCTTTGACTTTTGTGCTATACACTTATATTCGGTGTGTTTCTGCGCTCCACTGTGCTCTAATGTGCTCTGCTATGCAACAGGAACACAGTAAATGTGTTCCAGGCACGATAGGCTGAGTTACGTTACGGTTGGTTATGTCATGTTTGGTTAGGTTAGGACAGGGTATCATTCGCTTTTGTGCTGTACACCACTTTTTGGTGGATTCCTCTGCTCTTCGTTGCTCTACTATAGCCTACCTGACTCTGGCATGGCCAGCAATGGCGGTTGTGCCACGATATGTTTTAGTTAAGGTACGCTCTGTTAGGTTAGGTTATTAAAGTTTGGGTCAGGATGGCTTTGACTTTTATGCTATACATTGATATTAGGTGTATTCCAGCGCTCCACTCTGCTCTAATATGTCCTGCTTGACTCTGTGGTGTCCAGCGATAGAGGCTTCGGCTCGTTATGTTTTGTTACTCTACGTTTGTCTATGTTAGGTTAGGTCTGGTTTGGTAAGAATGTTTTTGACTTTTGTGCAATATATTGTTGTTTGGTGGCTTTCTGCGCTCTACTGGGATCTACTACAATCTGCTATTCTATGGGAGGTCAGCAATAGTGGTCGCGGCACGATAGGTTTGTTATGCTACGTTTGGCAATGTTACGATAGGTTAGGATAGGATAGGCGTGCTTTGTTCCGTATGCTACACACCGCCATTCGGTGGATTTATGCGCTCTACATAGCTCTACTATACTCTGCTCGACTCTGGGGCGACCAACAATATCTGTCGTTACACGTAATGAGGAGATGTTTTGCGCTTGGTTACGTTAAGTTTGACTATGTGAGGATAGGGTAGCTTTGATTTCTGTGCTATTCACTGCTCTCCTCTGGATTTCTGCAATCTACTGTGCAATCGTAAGTTCTGCTTGTTTCTGGGGAGACCAGCAATGGGGGTCTCAGCACCTAAGTTTGAGCTAGGCCGTGTTTGGTCAGCCTATGTTCGGTCAGGTTAGGTTAGGATATCATTGACTTTTGTGCTATACTCTGCAATTCCATGTACTTATGCGCTCTACTGTGCTATGGTATATTCTGCCTGGCCCTGTGGTGGCCAGCAATAATGGTCTCGGCTAGTAATGTTCGGATACGTTACATTCGGCTATGCTACCGTTCTGTTACGTTAGGATCGTGTTGCTTCGTCTCTTGTGCTACACACAGCTATTCGGAGAATATCCGCGATCTACATTGCTCTGCTACCCCCTGCTTGGCTCCCAGGATGCCAGGAAGGATGGTCGCGGCACGCTTGGTTGAGTAACGTTACATTCGGTTAGGTTAGTGTTGGTGAAGCTTGGTTAGGCTTGCTCTGACATTTGTGATATACGCAGCTACTCGGTGGATTTCTGCGCTCTAATAAGCTTTAGAAAATTCTGCTTGGCGCTGTGGAGGCCAGCGGTAGCGGTCTCGGCACTTAAGGTAGTGTTAGGTTACGCTTAGCAATGCTATGCTCGGCTACGTTAGAAGAGGGTAGCTGCGACTTTTGTGCTACACACCGCAATTCGGTGGATATCTGCCATCCACTCTACTCTAATATGCTCTGCTTCGCTCTGTGTATCCCAGCAATAGTGGCCTCGGTACATAGGCTAGGCTATGTTTGTTCAGGTAGGTTTGGGACTGGTTAGGTTAGGACATATTTGACTTTTGTGATATACACTGCCTTGCGGTGTGTTTCTACGCTCTACTGTGCTCTAGTATAGCCTGCTTGGCTTTGTGGATGCCAGCAATAGTGGTTCCGGCAAGATAGATTTGGTTACGTTACGTTTGGTTATCACGTTTGGTTAATCTGGTATAGCATAGCCTTGACTTTTGTCGTACAGAGTGCTCTTCGGTGGATATCTGCGCTCTACTGTGCTCTGATATTTACTGCTTTGACCTGGGGAGGCCAGAAATAGTGGTCTCGACACGTTAGGTTTAGCTACGGTACGTCATGTTAGGTTATGGTAGGTAATGTTTGGTCAGGTTAGTTGTGTGTTTTGCGCTATACACTGCTATTCGGTCGATTTCTGCGCTCCAATGTTCTCCACTACTTTCTGCTAGGCCCTAGTGAGACCATCAATAGTTGTCGCGGCACGTCATGTTGGGTTAGATTTCGTTTGGTTAGGTTATATTAACTTGGGTTAGGTTTGGATAGGTTTGGTCTTTCTGCTATTCACTGCGATTCTATGCATGGCTGCGCTCTACTCTGCTCTAGCATGTGCTGCTTGGTTCTGCGGAGGCCAGTAATGGTGACCTCGGCACGCTCTATTGTGGTGCGTTACGTCTGGTTACGTTACGTTTGGCAGGGTTAGGAGAGGGTAGCATCGATATTTGCGTTGCACACTGCTTTTCGGTACGTATCTGCACTCCACGGTGCTCTAATATGTTCTGCTTGGCTCTGTGGAGCCCAGCAATATTGGTCTCGGCACGTTAGGTTTGCATGCGTTACGTTAGGTCTGGCTAGTCTAGGTTAGGTCAAGTTTGGTTAGGATAGCCATGACTTTCGTGCTGCACACCACTATTCTATGTACTTCCGCGCTCTGCTGTGGTCTATCTCACACAGCTGGCCTCTGGACACGCCAGGAATAGTCGTGGCCGGACGTTAGGTTGAGTTATGTTTCGTTTGGTTAGGTTAGGTTTGGCCAGGCTTAGTAGGGATTGTTTTGACTTTTGTCCCATACACAGGTATCTATTGGATTTCTGCGCTCTACTGTACTTCTAGTATGTCCTGCCTGGCTCTGGGGAGGCCAGTAACACTGGCCTCGGCACGTAAGTTTGAGTTATGCTACTTTCAGCGCGGTTGGGTTGGGTCTGGTTAGGTTAGGTTATATTTTATCTTTGTGCTATAAACTACTAATCGTTGGACTTCTGCGTCCTACGTTGCTCTACTTCCCTCTGCTTGGCTCCGAGGGCGCCAGCAATAGTGGTCGTGGCATGCTTGATTCAGTTACGTTACGTTCGGTTAGGTTAGCGTAGGTCGAGTTAGGTTAGGATTGCTTTGACACTAGTGCTATACACAGCTCTTCGGAGGATTTCTACGCTCTAATGAGCTTTAGCATATTCTGCTTGGCGCTGTGGAGGCCAGCGATAGCGGTCTCGGTGCGATAGGTTATGCTACTCCACGTTTATTTAGGTTAAGCTGGGACAGGTTAGGTCAGGATATCTTTGGCTTTTGTGCTGTACACTGCAATGCGTTGGATTACTGCGCTCTGCTCTGCTCTTGTATGTTCTGCTTGTCTCCTAGGAGGCCAGCAATAATAGTGTGGGCGAGTTTGGTTCGGTTGGGTTACGTTTGGCTATGTTACGTCTGGTTAGGTTAGGACAGGATTGCTTTGACTTGTGATATGTATACTGCTATTCGGTCGAGTTCTGCGATCTACATCGCTCTACAATACTCTGCTTGTATCTGAGGACACCAGCAATAGTGACCGTGGCACGCTTGGTTGTGTGAGGTTAAGTTACCTTATGTTATGTTAGGTTAAGTTTGGTTGGGGTAGCTTGGACTTTTGTGCAATACACAGGACATCGGAGGATTCTTGCAGTCTACTGTGCTGCAGTATGTACTGCTTGGCTCTGGGGTGGCCAACAATTGTTGTCTCGTTACGTGAGGTTGGGCTAGGCTACGTTTGCTCTGGTTCGGTTGGGTCAGGTTAGCTTAGGATATATTAGACATTTCTGCTGTACACTGCAGTGCGGTCTATTTCTGCGCTCTGCATTGCCCTACTATATTCTGCTTGGCCCTGGGGAGCGCAGCAATCGTGGTCGCTGCACATCATGTAATTAGTCTACGATTGGTTGGGTCACGTTAGCTTGGGTTAGGTTTGGATATGTTTGACTCCTCTGCACTTCACTGCGAATCTATGGATTGCTGCGATTTACTCTCCTCTGTTATATTCCGCTTTGTTCTGGGCCGGCCAGCAATAGTGTCCGCGGCACGAGAGGTTGGGATAGATTACGTTTGGCTATGTTACGTTTGGCTAGGCTAGGGTAGTGTAGCATTGACTTCTGTGCTATGTACTGCTATTCTGGGGCCTCCTGCGTACCACAGGAGGTCCAGCAATAGCGGACGCAGCGCGTTACGTTGCGTCAGGTTACGTTTGGCTATGTTTCGTTTCGTTGGGGAAGAATAGGGTAGCTTTGACTCTTGTGCTACACAATTCTATTCGGTGGATTCCTGCGTTCTACATTGCTCTACTACGCACCGCTTGTTTCTGAAGACGCCAGCAGTAGTGGTCGCGGTACGGTGGTTGGAACTATGATACGCCTGGTTCGGTTAGGCTAGGCTAAGTTTGGCAATGCTAGTTTCGACTCTTATCCTGTATACTGCAATGCGGCGGATATCTACTTTGTATTGTGCTCTAATATTTTCTGCTTGTATCTCTGGAGGCCTGCAATAGTGGTCTCGGCGCGTAAGGTTGAGAAATGCTACGTTTGGTTAAGTTAGGGTGGGTAATGTTTGGTTAAGTTAGGGTGGGTAATATTTGGTTAGTATAGCTATTACTTTTGTGCTATGCACTGTTCTTCGGGGGCTTTCTGCTCTCTGGACTGCTCTACTACGCCCTGCTGATTGTCCAGCAATAGTGGTCTTGTGCCCTTACGTTGTGTTTAGTTACGTTTGGTCAGGTTAAGTTAGGACATATTAGGTTAGGATACCTTTGAATTCTGTGCTGTACACAGCAATGCGGTGGATTACTGCGCTCCACTCCTCTTTGGTATGTTCTGCTTGTCCCTGGGCAGGCCAGCCATAATGGTTTCGTCTGGTTATGTTCGGTTATGTTACGCTCGGTTATGTTACGCTCGGTTGTGTTACTTTTGGCAATGTTAGGATAGCAGTGTTCCGACTTTTCTGCTGTACATTGCTATTAGGCGGATCTCTGCATTCAACATAAATCTACTACCCTCTGCTTGGCTCTGAGGACACCAGAAATAGTGGTCGTGGCGCGCTTGGTTCAGTTATGTTACGTTTGGTTAAGTTAGGGTAGGTTAAGTTTGGTTTGGATGTTTTTGACTTTTGTGCTATACACAGATATACAGTGGATTTCTGCTCTCTACTCTGCTTTAGTCTGTACTGCTTGGCTCTGCGGAGGCCAGGAATAGTGGTCTCGGCCGTTTATTTTGGGATACGCTACGTTTGTTATGGTTAGGGTAGGCAATGCTTGGCAAGAATGGCTGCGACTTTTGTGCTATACACAGCTATTCGTTGGGTTTCTGCACTCTAATGTTTTCTACCGTGTTCTTCATGTCCCGGGGAAGGCCAGCAATATTGGTTGCGGCACGCCGTATTTAGATTGTCTTCGTTTGGTTAGGTTACGTTAGCTTGGGTTAGGTTTGGATAGGCTTGACTTTTCTGCCGTTCACTGCGATTCTAGAGTTCTGGGCTCCACTCTCCTCTAATATATTCTGCTTGGCTCCGGGTACGCCAGCAATCGTGTTCGCGGCACGATACATTGAGTTATGTTAGTTTGGCTGAGTTATAGTTAGCGTGGGTTAGGTTTAGACGTTTTTGACTTTTATGCTACATCCTGCTATCGTATGGGCTCCTGCGCTCTACTGTGCTCTATCTTTCTCTGCCTGCCTCTGGGGACGGCAGGGATAGTGGTCGCGGCACGTTAGGTTGAGCTATGTTTCGTTCTGCTAGCTTAGGTTATCCTAGGTAAGATGAGGGTAGCTGTGACTTCAGTGCTAAACACTGCTATTCGGTGGACCCCTTCGCTCTACTCTGCTCTAATATTATCTGCTTGGCTTTGTGGAGGAGAGCAACGGAGTGCCCGCCACGCTAGTTTCAATTAGGTTCCGTTAGGTTTTGTTGCGTTTGGTTGGGTTAGAATAGGGTAGCTTTAGCTTCTGTGCTATGCACTGATATTGGGTGGATGTCTGAGATATACTGCGCTCCACTACGCAAAGCTTGGCCCTGGGGAGGACAGCACTAGTGGTCAAGGCACGTTGGGATGAATAATGCAACGATTGTTGAGGTTAGGATAGGTTAGCTTTGTCTTCTGAGCTACACACTGCTATTCGGTGTATTTCTCTACTCTACTTTGCTCTAGTATCTTCTTAGTTTAGGTTGGACAGGAGAGGATTGGATATCCCTGACTATTGTACTATACACTGCTGTACGGTGGATCTCTGCGCTCTACTGTTCTCTAATATTTTCTGCTTGTCTGTGTGGAGGACAGCAATAGTGGTCTCTGCACGTTAGGTTTAGTTATGTTACGTTCCGTTGTACTAGGTTTTGCTACCGTTTGGGTAGCATATCTTCGACTTTCGTAGTATACACTGCTATTTGCTGGATATATGAGCAGCACTGTGCTCCAATATATCCTGGATGGCCCTGTGGAGGCCAGCAATAATGGTCGCTGCACTTTGGGTTGAGCTATGTTACGTTCGCTTATATGACGATTGGATATACTAGGAGAGGGCAGCTTTGACTTTTGTTCTATACACCGCTATTCGGTGGATTTCTGCGCTCTACTGTGCCCCGCTACATTCTGCTTTCCCCGGGTAAGCTAGCAAGTGTGGTCGCGGTAAGTGGGGTTGTGTTATGTTACGTTTGATTATGCCACGATTGGTTAGGTTTCGGTAGGATAGCCTTAACTTTTGTGCTATACACTGCTATTTGGCGAGTTTCTGTGCTCTGAGTTACTTCAGTATGAATTGCTTGTCTCCGCGTAGGCCAGGAATGGTGGTCGCGGCTCGTTAGATTGAGATACGATACGCTTGGCTATGCTGCAGTTGGTCAGGTTAGGAGAGTGTAGCTTTGACTTTTGTGCTGTGCACTGCTATTCGGTGGATTTCTGCTCTCTATATTGCTCTAGCACGATCTGCATGGTTCTTGGTAGTCCATACATAGTGGTCTCGGAGCGTTATGCTGTGCTAGGCTACGTTTGGTCAGACTAGGTTAGGGCAGGTTATGTTAGGATATCTCCGACTTTAGTGTCATAAACGGCAATGCAGTGGATTTCTGCACTCTTCTGGGCTCTAGTGCATTCTGCTTCGTTCTGCGGAGGGCAGTAATGTTGATCTCGGCTCGTTAGGAGTAGATATGTTATGTTTGGTTACGTTACGCTTGGTTAGGTCTGGAGAGGACAGGTCCGCCATTTATGCCCTGCACTGCTATTCGGACTACTTCAGCGCTCTACTGTGCTCTACTATACTCTGCTCGAATCTGGGGTGGCGAACAGTAGTGGTCGTGACACGATAGGCTTTGTTACGCAACGTTTGGTGATGTTACCATTTGTTAGGCTAAGACAGGATAGTTGTGGCCTTTGTGGTATACGCCGCTATTCGGTGGATTTCTACGCTTTACATTGCTCTACTATACTCTGCTCTGCTCGCACGTGGCCGGTAATAGTGCTCTCGGCACTATAGGTTGTGTTAGGCGACGTTAGATTAGGCTACATTAGTTTGGATTAGGTTTGGATTGCTTAGGCTTTCCTGGTAGAATCTGTTTTCCGGTGGACTTCTGCGCTTTACTGTGCCCTAGTATGCCCTGCTTGGCTCTGTCGAGGCCAGCAGTAGTGGTCTCGGCACGTTAGATCGAGATAGATATCGTTTGGTCATTTTATGCTATCGTATGGGCTCCTGCGCTCTACTGTGCTCTATCTTTCTCTGCCTGCCTCTGGGGACGGCAGGGATAGTGGTCGCGGCACGTTAGGTTGAGCTATGTTTCGTTCTGCTAGCTTAGGTTATCCTAGGTAAGATGAGGGTAGCTGTGACTTCAGTGCTAAACACTGCTATTCGGTGGACCCCTTCGCTCTACTCTGCTCTAATATTATCTGCTTGGCTTTGTGGAGGAGAGCAACGGAGTGCCCGCCACGCTAGTTTCAATTAGGTTCCGTTAGGTTTTGTTGCGTTTGGTTGGGTTAGAATAGGGTAGCTTTAGCTTCTGTGCTATGCACTGATATTGGGTGGATGTCTGAGATATACTGCGCTCCACTACGCAAAGCTTGGCCCTGGGGAGGACAGCACTAGTGGTCAAGGCACGTTGGGATGAATAATGCAACGATTGTTGAGGTTAGGATAGGTTAGCTTTGTCTTCTGAGCTACACACTGCTATTCGGTGTATTTCTCTACTCTACTTTGCTCTAGTATCTTCTTAGTTTAGGTTGGACAGGAGAGGATTGGATATCCCTGACTATTGTACTATACACTGCTGTACGGTGGATCTCTGCGCTCTACTGTTCTCTAATATTTTCTGCTTGTCTGTGTGGAGGACAGCAATAGTGGTCTCTGCACGTTAGGTTTAGTTATGTTACGTTCCGTTGTACTAGGTTTTGCTACCGTTTGGGTAGCATATCTTCGACTTTCGTAGTATACACTGCTATTTGCTGGATATATGAGCAGCACTGTGCTCCAATATATCCTGGATGGCCCTGTGGAGGCCAGCAATAATGGTCGCTGCACTTTGGGTTGAGCTATGTTACGTTCGCTTATATGACGATTGGATATACTAGGAGAGGGCAGCTTTGACTTTTGTTCTATACACCGCTATTCGGTGGATTTCTGCGCTCTACTGTGCCCCGCTACATTCTGCTTTCCCCGGGTAAGCTAGCAAGTGTGGTCGCGGTAAGTGGGGTTGTGTTATGTTACGTTTGATTATGCCACGATTGGTTAGGTTTCGGTAGGATAGCCTTAACTTTTGTGCTATACACTGCTATTTGGCGAGTTTCTGTGCTCTGAGTTACTTCAGTATGAATTGCTTGTCTCCGCGTAGGCCAGGAATGGTGGTCGCGGCTCGTTAGATTGAGATACGATACGCTTGGCTATGCTGCAGTTGGTCAGGTTAGGAGAGTGTAGCTTTGACTTTTGTGCTGTGCACTGCTATTCGGTGGATTTCTGCTCTCTATATTGCTCTAGCACGATCTGCATGGTTCTTGGTAGTCCATACATAGTGGTCTCGGAGCGTTATGCTGTGCTAGGCTACGTTTGGTCAGACTAGGTTAGGGCAGGTTATGTTAGGATATCTCCGACTTTAGTGTCATAAACGGCAATGCAGTGGATTTCTGCACTCTTCTGGGCTCTAGTGCATTCTGCTTCGTTCTGCGGAGGGCAGTAATGTTGATCTCGGCTCGTTAGGAGTAGATATGTTATGTTTGGTTACGTTACGCTTGGTTAGGTCTGGAGAGGACAGGTCCGCCATTTATGCCCTGCACTGCTATTCGGACTACTTCAGCGCTCTACTGTGCTCTACTATACTCTGCTCGAATCTGGGGTGGCGAACAGTAGTGGTCGTGACACGATAGGCTTTGTTACGCAACGTTTGGTGATGTTACCATTTGTTAGGCTAAGACAGGATAGTTGTGGCCTTTGTGGTATACGCCGCTATTCGGTGGATTTCTACGCTTTACATTGCTCTACTATACTCTGCTCTGCTCGCACGTGGCCGGTAATAGTGCTCTCGGCACTATAGGTTGTGTTAGGCGACGTTAGATTAGGCTACATTAGTTTGGATTAGGTTTGGATTGCTTAGGCTTTCCTGGTAGAATCTGTTTTCCGGTGGACTTCTGCGCCTTACTGTGCCCTAGTATGCCCTGCTTGGCTCTGTGGAGACCAGCAGTAGTGGGCTCGGCACGATAGGTCGAGATAGATAACGTTTGGTCATTTTACCTTTGGTTAGGTTAGGATGGGATAGCTTCGTCTTTTATGATATGCGCCGCTGTTCGGTAGACATCTGCACTCTACATTGCTCTAATATACTCTGCTTGGCTCTGGAGAGGCCAGCAATCGCGTTCTCGGCATGTTACGTTTAGAGGCGCTACGTTCGGTTGGATTAGGCTAGGACAGGATAGGTCAGGATATCTTTGAGTTTTGTGATGCACACTGCAATACGGTGGATTACTGCGTTCTGCCGTGCTCTAGTGCGTTCTGCCTGGCTCTGAGGAGGCAAGTAGTAGTGGTCTCGGCGCGTTTGTTTCAGTTAAGCAACTTTCGGTTATGTTACGTTTGGCTATGTTAGGATATGTTAGCTTCGACTGCTGTGCTGAGCACTGCGATTCTATGGACTTCTGCCCCCTACTCTCCTGTAGTATGTTCTGCATGACTCTGACGAGGGCAGCAATAGCGGTCTCGGCCCGTTAGGGAGAGTTATGCTACGTTCGGTTACGTTACGTTTGGTTAGGTTAGGGCAGGTTAGCTTTGACTTTTGTGCTATACACTGCCATGCGAACGACTTCAGCGTTCTACATGGCTCTGCTACAATCTGCTTAGCTCTCGTGAGGTCAGCAATAGCGTTCGTGGCAAGTCAGGTTGGGTATAAGCTACGACTTCTTATGTTACGTTTGGTTAGGTTAGGACAGGATGGCTTTGGCTTTTGTGCTGTACGCTGCTAATCGGTGGATTTCTGCGATCTACTGTGCCCTAATATACTCTGCTTGTGACTGGGAAGGTCAGCATTTATTGTCTCGGCACGCTAGGCTTGCTTAGGCTTTGTTTGGTTTGGCTACGTATGGATATGTTAGGATAGGGTAGCTTTGACTTTTGAGCTATACACTGCCTTTTGGTGGATTTCTGAGCTCTACTGTGCTCTACTATTATCTACTCGAACCTGGGGAAGCCAGCAATAGTGGTCGTGGCGCGATATGTATAGATATGTTACTCTAGGTTTTGTTTCTTTTGGACAGGTTAGGATATAGTGGCATTGACTTTTGTGTTACGCTCTGCTATCCGGTGGATTTCTGCACTCCACATTGCTCCACTGTGCTCTGCTCGAAGCTCGGCAGGCCAGCAATAGTGGTCGCGAAGCTTTGGGATTACTTAGAATGCGTTTGGCTATGCTAGGTTACGTTGTGCTAGGTTATGATTGCTTCGGCTTTTGTGTTGCACACTGCTTCTATGGGCATCTGCGCTCTACCTTGCTCTGTCAATACCAGCTTGTGTCTCGGAACGCCAGGTGTAGTGGTCGCGGCAGGTTAGGTTGAGTTATGTTACGTTTGCTTAGGCTAGCTTTGGTTAGGTTTATTAGGACAGCTTCTACTTTTTGCTATACGCGGTTATTCTGTCGGCTTCAGCGAGCTACATTGCTTCGGTATACTCTGCTTGACTCTCGTGGGGCCAGGAAGAGTGCGCGTCGCCCCAGGTTGTGTTACGATACGCTTGAATATGTTACGTTTGGTGAGTTTAGGGGAGGATACCCTTGACCTTTGCGCTATACCCTGCCATTCGGTGAATTTCTGAGATCTACTGTGCTCTAGTGCGTTCTGCTTGGCTCTGAGCAGACATGCACAGGGGGTTTCGGCGCGTTAGGTTGTGTTAAGGAGCTTACGGTTATATTACGTTTGGCTATGTTAGGACAACATTTGTTTCTCAAGCTTCTCGGAGCAAATGCGCTGCTTTGCCGTACCTGGTCCATTTATGTATATAGCGGCAGATGTTGGCCCAGAATTTAGATCATCATCATACCAATGAAATAAGCATGGCTCAACCAGCGGAGGAAGTCAACCCGCGCATGACCCTAGTAGGCTTAGGAGTAATGGTTCCGCACAGTGGAATGCAAGTTCAAAGTTTTAGGAATCATCTCTGAAGTCATGAAATTTAATCACATCGCTATGTTAGGACAGGTTAACTTCGTCTATTGCGCTATGCACTGCCTTACTATGGACTCCTACAGTCTACCCTCCGCTAATATATTTTATTCCTCACCGCGGAGGCAGCAATATTGATCTCGGCACTTCATGATGTATCACGTTGCGTTTGGTTATGATACGTTTCTTCATGTTAGGATAGGTTTGCTTTGACTTTTGTGCTATACGCTGCTATATGGTTGATCTGTGAACTGTGCTGTGCAATAATACCTTCTGCTTCGCACTGGAGAGGGCAGCAATAGTGGCCGCGGCACGATCGGTTGAATTAGTATACGTTCGGCTATGCTAAGTTACGTTGCGTTTGGTTTTGGTAGCTCTGACTGTTGTGCTGCACACTGGTGTTCTATGCGGCTCTGCGCTCTACTGTGCGTTATAACACTCTGATTGTGTCCGGGGCGGCCAGGAACTGTGATCGCGGCAAGTTAGGTTGAGCTATGTTCAGTTTGATTAAGCTGGGTTTGGTTATATTCGGTTGGGATAGCCTTGACTTTTGTGCTACACTATGCTCTTCGGGCGATTTCTACGTCCTACATTGCCCTGCGGTACTCTGCTTAGCTCTCGCTATGCCAGCAATAGCTGACGTGGCACGTTTGGTTTAGATAGGTTACGTTTGGTTAGGATAGGTTTGGTTATGTTTCGTTAGGATGGCATTGACTCTTGCGGTACACACTGTTATTCTATGGACTTCTGCGCCGTCCTGTGCGCTATCACACTCTGATTGTCTCTGTCGACGCCAGGTATAGTGCTCTCGGCACGTTAGGAACAGCTACGTTACCTTTCGGTAGGTCACGTTTCGTCAGGTTAGGAGAGCATGTCTACGACTTTTGTGCTATAGACTGCTATTCGGTGGATTTCTGCACTCTTCATTGCTCTACTATGCTCTGCTCGACTCTGGGCAGACCAGCAATAGCGCTCGTGGCACGAAAGTATAGGTCAGGTTACGTTTGATTTGGAGAGGTTAGGTTACGTTTGGCAAGGGTGGCATTCTGCCCTCTACTGTGTTCTAGTATATTCTGCTTGTCTCCTGGCTGGCCGGCAATATTGGTCTCGGCACGGTATGTTAAGTCATGTTACGCTTGTTTGTATTAAGCTTTGAGAGGTTAGGATAGGAAAGAGTTGACTTGTGTGCTATTCACTTCTAGTCGGTGAATATGTGGGATCCACATAGCTCTACTATAACCTGCTAGACTCTGGGGAGGCCAGTAATTATGGTCTCGGTTCGGCATGTTCAGTTAGGCTATGTTTGGATGCGTTACGTTAGCATGCGTTAGGTTGGAACTGGTTTGACATTCGCGGTACACAATTACATTCGGTGGACTTCTACGCTCTACTGTGCTCTACTATATTCTGCTCTGGGATGCGGAGGCCAGCATTGTGGCAGCGGCTCGTTACATTTATTTATTCTACGTTCGGATATGTAAGGTTAGGACATGTGAGGTTTGGATATCTTTGACTTATGTGCTACATACTTTAATGCCGTGGATTACTGCGCTCTACTGTGCTCTTGTAAATTCTGCTTGGCACTGGGTAGGCAAGCATGTGTGGTCCCGGCTCGTTAGGTTGAGTTATGCTAAGTTCGGTTAGGTTACGTTTGGTTAGGTTACGATCGGATTGCTTCGTCTTTTGTGCTATACACTGCTATTCGGTGGATTTCTGCGCACTACTCCGATCTAGTATTACCTGCTTTGATCCAGGAATGCTTGAAATGGTGGCTGCGATGCGTTGGGTTTTTGGAGGTTACGTTTGGGAATGTCATGTTTGTTTGAGTTAGGTTAGGATATCTTTGACTTCCGTGCTATACTCTGCCATTCCATGGACCTCCGCTCTCTACTCTCTTCTATTATGCCATGCTTGCCGATGGGGTGGTCAGCAATTGTGGGCTATGCACGGAAGGTTGGGATTGGTTACGTTTGATTGGGCTAGGTTATGTCAGGTTGGGTTAGGATATATTTTACTTTAGTCCTTTGCACTGCAATGCGGCGGATTTCTGTCCTCTACTTTGCTGCGGTATATTCTGATTTGCGTTCGGAGGTCAGCAATGGTGGTTTATGCGCGTTTGGTTTAGTTATGTTACGTTTGGTCATGCTATGTTTGGTTAGGTTATGCCAGTGTGGCTATGACTTTTGTGCTACAAGCTGCTATTCGGTGGCTTTCTGCTCACCACTATGATCTAATACCCTCTTCTTTGCTCTCGCGTGGTCAGAAGTATTGGCCGCGGCTCGTAATGGTTAGTTAAGCCACGTTTGGTAAGGTTCGGTTTGATTGCGTTAGGTCGGGATACCTTTGACTTCTCTCCTGTACACTGTAATGCGGTGGGCTTCTGCGCCGTACTATGCTCTAGTATGTTCTGCTTGGCCCTGGGGAAGCCAGCAATTGTGGTGTTGGCACGTTAGTTTCAGATAAGTTACGTTTGGTTTAGTCCGGTTCGTCATTGTTAGGTTAGGATAGCTTTGATTTTTCAGCCTTACTTTGCCATTCTTTGGGCTTCTGAACTCTACCCTCCCCTAATATGTTCTGGTTGGTGATGGAGAGGCCAGCGGTATCGGTTGTGTCACGTTTGGTTCAGTTAGGTTACGCTTGAGTATGTTACGATTGGTTAGTTAGGAGAGTGTAACTTTGACTACTGTGCTAAACACTGCCATTCGCAGGATTTCTGCGCTCTACTGCGCTCCAGTTTTTTCTGCATGGCGTTGGGGAGGGGGGGGGGCAGCAGTCGTTGCTTCGGCACGTTGTGTTGAGTTTTGCTTCGTTCGATTATGTGAAGGTTGGTTATGTTAGGATAGGATAGTTCCGACTATTCTGCTGTAAACTGCCATCCTGTGGATTGCAGCGCCCTATTGTCCTCTAATACGTTCTTCTCTGCTCCGCGGTAGCCAGCAATAATGGTCGTGGCACGTTAAGTTCAGTTAGGTTACGTTTGTTCATTTTAAGGTTTGCCATGTTAGAATAGGATATCTCTGGCTTTTAGGCTACACACTGCTATTCCCTGAATTTCTGCTCTCTGCCGTGTACCAGTATGTTCTGTTTGTTCCTGGGGAGGCCAGCAATAGTGGTCGCGGCAAGCTGGGTAATGTTAGATAACGTTTGGTTAGGTTAAGTTACCATGTGTTATGCTAGGACAGCTTTGACTTTTGTGCTACACACTGCTATTCTATGGACTTCTGCGCCCTCCTGTGAGCTATCGCACTATGCTTGTCTCTGTGGACGCCAGGAATAGTGCACTCGGCACGTTAGGCTTTGTTACGTGGCGTTTGGTTAAGTTAGGTTTGCTTAGGCTTGGTTAGGAAAGCTTTTACTTTTGTACTATACGCTGCCATTCGGACGATAACAGCGTTCTACATTGCTCTGCTATACTCTGGCTAGCTCTCGTGAGGCCAGCAATACCGGCCGTGGCTCGTCTGTATGTGCTACGTTACCCCCGCTTATGTTACGTTTCGAAACCTTAGGACCGGGATAGCATGGAGTTTGCGCAGTACACTGCGATTAGGTGGGTTTCTGCGCTCTACTATGCTCTAATATGGTCTGCTTGTCTCTGAGGAGGTCAGCAATACTGGTCGCAGCATGTTACGTTGCGTTAGATTGCATTCGTTTTTGTTAGGATTTGTTAGGTAAGGATAGGGTAAGTCTCACTTTTGCGCCGTACACTACTATTCGGTGGATTTCTGCGCTCTACATTTCTCTACTATACTCTGCTCGACCAGGGGGTTGCCATAATAGTGGCCGTGACAGGACAGTTTGGGTTATGTTTCGTTTGTCTAGGCTAGGTTGGTTAGGTTTGGCTATGACGGCTATGACTTTTGCGCTATGCAATGCTGTCCGCTGGATTTCTGCACTCTACTGCGATCTAGTATGTTATGCCTGGCACTGGGGAGGCCAGAGGTAGTGGTCCCAGCACGTTAGGTTTTGTTAGTCCACGTTTGATTTGGTTATGTTTGAACAGGTTAGGTTATGACATATTAAGCTCTAATGCTATACGCTGCTATTTAGTGGCTCCATGCGCTCTACGTTGCACTACCATACTTTCCTCGACTCTGGGGAAGTCAGCTATACTGGTCGTGGCACGAAAGGTTGAGTTAGGGTCCGTTTGGTTAGGCGAAACTTGTTTGTGTTAGGATAGGGTAGCTTTCACTTTCGTGGCGTAAACTGTTTTTCTGTCGAATTCTGCGCTCGACTCTGCTCTACCGTACTTTTCTTGGCCTTGTCGCGTCCACAAATAGTGTTCGCGGCTTGTTACATTGATATATGCTTCGTTTGGTTAGTCTACAATTGCTTTGGCTATTTTTGTATAGCCTTGACTAATCTGCTATACACTGCGATCCTATGGATTTCTGCTCACTACACTCCTCTGATGTGTGCTGATTGTCTCCGGGCAGGCCAGCAATAGCGGTCGAATCTCTTCAGGTCGAGTTATGTTACGTTTGGTTACGTTACGATTGGTTCGGTTAGAAGGAGACATCTAAGTCTTTTGTGCTTCACACAGCAGTGCGGCGGACTTCTGCACTCTACTGTGCTCTAGTATATTCTGGTTGGCTCTGTAGAAGACAGCAATAGTGGTCGATGCACGTTAGGTTGTGCCAGGTTACGTTTGGTTATGTTACGATTGGTTAGGTTTGTCTAGAGTAGCTCTGACGTTTGTGCTGTAAACTGCTGTACGGTACATTTCTACGCTCTACTGTGTTCATATATATTTTGCTTGTCTCTGGGGTGGCCGGCAGAAGTGGTCACGGCATGACAGTTCGAGTTAGGTTACGTATAGTTGGGTTAGGTTAATATGCGTCACGTTACGATAGCTTATACTAGCTGCTATATACGGCCATTATATAGGCTCCTGCGCACTGCTCTCCGCTAGCATGTTCTGCTTTGCGATGGGGAGGCCAGCAATAGTAACCAAGGAACTTTAGGTTGGATTTGGTAGCGTTTGGTTGTCACGTTTTGCTAGCAAAGGATTGGATAACTTTGACTTTTGTGCCATACACTGCCATTCGGTGGATTTCTGCGCTCTGCACTGCTCTACTATACTCTGCTCGACTCTGTGGTGGCAAGCAATAGCGGTCGTTACACGATAGGTTGGGCTAGGTTGCGTTGGTTATGCTTGGTCTGTCTACGCTTGGCTATGATGGTTCTGACCTTTGCGCTATACACTGCTATTCGTTGGATTTTTGCGCTCTGCTGTGCTCAAATATGCTCTGCTTGGCTCTGGGTAGGTCAGCAATAGCGGCCTCGGCACGTGAGTTTTAGTTAGGTTACGTTTGGTTAGGTTACGTGTGTTTGAGTTAAGTACGGATAACTTTGGCTTTCCTGACACAGACTGCTATTCGGTGGATTTCTGCGCCATACACTGCTCTATTATACTCTGTTTGACTCTGAGGAGGCCGGCAATGGTGGTCGCTGCACGTTCGGTTATGATGGGTTATTTGTAGTTATGTTGCGATTGGTTAGGTGAGAAGAGGGAATCTTCGTCTTTTGTGCTACACACCTCCACACGGCGGATTGCTGCACTCTTCTTAGGACTAATATGTTCAGCTTGGCTCTGGGAAAGTCAGTAACAATGTTCGCGGCACGTTAGGTTTAGTTAGATTACGTGCGGTTATGTCAGGTTAGGTTGGGCTTGGTTAGGAGAGCTTTGACTTTTGCGACCAACAATGATATTTTATGGACATCTGTTCTACACTCTGCACTATTATACGCCGCTTGTCCCTGGTGACGCCAGCAATAGTGATCGCAATTGTTTTACATCACATTACTCAATCCAACGTGCGAGACCACTGCTGTTGGCATAACCAGGGCCAAGCGGAATATAGTAGGGCAAGGTAGAGCATAGACATTCACCGAATAACCATGTATGGAGCAAAGGTCGTAGCTATCCAAACCGAAGTATACCTAACCTAACCTAACCGAACATTACATACCTCTGACCAGGCTGCAGAGACCACTGTTACTGGCATTCCCAGGGCCAAGCAGAATATAGTAAAGCAAGGTAGAACACAGAAATCCTTGTCAGAGCTGTGTATAGCACAAAAGTCAATATTATCCTTACCGAACTTGGCCCAACTTGCCCTATCAAGACGTAACATGAACCAACTTAATGTGCGGAGACATATATTGCTGGCCCCCCAAAGCCAAACAGAAGGTGATAGAGCACATTAGTGCGCCAAAATCAACCGAATAACTGTGTAGAGCGAAAAAGACTATGCTACGCCATCCTAACATGGCCACACGTAATGTAATCAAACGTTACCTTTCTCAACCATGCAAGACGAGACTTCTAATGCTGCCCTCCACAGAGACAAGCAGCACATATTAGAGAAGAGTAGAGCGCAGAAATCCATAGAACCGTAGTGTATAGCACAAAAGTCAAAGCTATACGAACCTAGCTTAGACAAATGTAACCGAATCAAACGCAGCCTACTGAAAATAACATGCCTCGAACGCTACTCCGGTCCTCGCCATGGCCAGGCAGAATACAGTGGAGCAGAGTAGAGCGCAAGAATCATTCGAATAACGGTGTACAGTACGAAAGTCGAAGATATCCTAACGGAACATATCAGAACCTGGCACAACCGAATGTGTCGTAACTTAACCTAACGTGCCGAGACCACCATTGCGGGCGTTTCTAGAGCCAAGCAGAGCGCAAAAGTCAGAAATACCCTATCCTAACATAACCAACTTTCACATAACCAAGCGTAACATACCTCAACCCATTGTGTCGAGACCACTATTGCTGTCCTCCCCAGAGACAGGCAGCGAATATTAGAGCACAATGGAGCCCAGAAATCCACTGAGTAGAAGTATATAGCACAAACGTCAAAGCAATTCTATCCTAACCGGAACCGAACCTAACCTTACCATACGTAACCTAACACAATCAATCGTGCCACGACGCTATGGCTGGGCTCCCTGGAGTCGAGCAGAGTATAGTAGAGCTGCGGAGAGCGCAGATACCCACCCAATAGCAGTGTATTGCACAAAAGTAAAGGTCACACTTTCCTAACATAACATTTCGTGACATAACCAAACGTAACATAACCGAAGGTAACGTGACGCAACCAGAGTTTCTGGCCTGCTCAGAGCCAAGTAGGGCATATTAGTGCGCAGTAGAGCGCAGAAATCCACCGAACATCAGTAGTATAGTACAAAAGTCAGAGCTATCCTCTCCTAGGCTGACTAAACGTAACATAACCAAACGTAACGTAACCCTACCAGGGGTGCAACGCCCGCTATTGCTGGCCTCACAAGAGAGAAGCAGAGTATATCTGAGCAACGTGGGACACTGAACTCGACCGAATAGCAGTGTATAGGGCAAAAGTCGAAGCCATCGGAACCAAACGTGTCCAATCCTCACTCAAAAAATCGTATCGTATCTCCGCCTAAAGAGCCGAGGGCACTATTACTGGCGTCTGCAGACACAAACAGAGCGTGATAGAGCACAGTGCAGCGCAGAAGTCCATAGAATAACTGTGTGTAGCACAAAAGTCAGAGATATCCTAACCTAACTCTACGCATCATAACATACCCGAACGTAATGTAGTTCAACCTAACGTGCCGCGACCACTACTGATGGCCGCCGCGGTGCCAAGCAGATTAGAGTAAAGCACAGGAGAAGCGAGGAATCCACCGAGTAACGGTCTATAGTACGAAAGTCAAAGGTAATGTATCCTAACATAGCCAACCGTAACACTACCCAACGTAACCAAACTCAACCAAACGTGCCGCCGCCAGTAATGCTGGCCTTCCCAGGGCCTAGCAGATGACAGTAGATCACAATGGAAGGCAGGAACCCACCGAATAGCTGTGTATGACACGAAAGTCAAAGCTACACCAACGAAACTTAATCTAACCTAACCTAACCAAGCATAACCTAACTCAACCTAACATGCCATGACTACCATTGCCGGCCTCCCCAGGTTCTAGCAGATTTGATTAGAGCATAGTGGAGGGCAGGAATCCAACGAATAGCAGTGTATAGCACAAAAGTCAGAGCTACCCTATCCTAACATATCCAAACGTAATACAACTAAATGTAACATAACTTAGTGTAACGTACCCAGACCACTATCGTTGGCTTCCCCAGAGTCGAGCAGAATGTACTAGTGCACAGTAGAGCGCAGAAGGTCACCAAATTGTAGTGTATAAAGCAATGGTCAGAGATATCCTAACCTAACTATACGCAACTTAACATAGACAAACGTAATGTATCTCAACCTAACGTGCCGCGGCCACTATTCCTGGAATCTTCAGAGCCAAGTCGAATACAGTAGAGCACAGTAGAGCGCAGCAGTTCCCAGAACAAATTTGTATACCATGAGAGTCAAAGCAATTCAGACATAACCCTTGGAAACATAACGTACCCAAACGTAGAATAACTAAGCCATATGTGCCGAGACCACGGTTACTGGCATTCCGCGGGCCGAGCAGAGTGTAGTAGAGGAACGTGGAGCGTGGAAATCCACAAAATGGCGGTGCATAGCACAAAAGTCAAAGCAATCCAATCCAACCCTATCTAAACGTGACCTATCCAAACGTTGCCTAACTCAATCTGACGTGCCGAGACCACTATTGCTTGCCTTCCCAGCGCCAAGCACAGCATATTGAAAGGGTGTAGATCGCAGAAGTCCGTAGAAACGCAGTGTACAGCATGAAGGTCGAAGCAACCCTATCCTGACCAAACCAAACGTAATATAACCACACGTTATCTATCTTAGCCTTACGTGCCAAGACGACTGTTGCTAGCCTCCCCATGGCTAAGTAGAACATACAAGAGCACAGTGGAGTGCAGAATGCTTCCGAATATCACTGTATAACGCAAAAGTCAAAGCGACCCTAACCAAACGTAACCTAACCACTCCCAACCAAACGTAACATAACACTCCCTAACGTGCCGAGAGCACAATTGCCGGCCCCCCAGCTCCAAAAAGATCATATGAGAGCGCAGTAGAGCGCAGTAATCCACCGAATAGCTGTCGGTAGCTAAAAACTCAAAGCAATCCTATCTTAACCTAACCAAACGTAACCTATCCGAACGCAGCATATCCTATCCTAGCGAGCCGAGACCACTATTTCTGGCTATCCAGCGCAAAGCAGAGCATATTGGGATTGCGTAGGGCGCAGAAATCCGCCGAATAGCAGTCTATAGTTCAAATGTCGAATCTATACTGTCCTAACCAAGCAGATCGTAGCATACGCGGTCGTAACGTAACGAAACCTGACGTGCCACGTCGGCTATAGCTGGCCTCATGAGAGCTAAGGAGAGCACAGCAGAGTAATTTAGAACGCTGAAATCGTCGCGATAGCAGTCTACAGCACAGAAGTCAAAGCTACCCTAACAAAGCCTAACCAAACCTAACGTAACCTAACGCAACATAAGTCAACCCATGGTACCGAAAGAACGATGCCTGGCGTCCACAGAGACAAGCAGAGTGTGATAGCGCACACAAGGGCGCAGAGGTCCATCGAGTAGCAGTGTGTAGCACAAAAGTCAATGCTAGTCCAACCTAACAAAGCGCAGCCTAACATAACCAAACATAGTATAACTCAACCTAACGAGCGGCGACCACAATTGCTGGCATTCCAAGAGTCGAACAGAGTATAGTACAGGAATGTAGAACGCAGAAATACACCGAACAGCAGTGTATAGCACAAAAGTCAAAAATATCCTATCCCAACGTGACATAACCTTACCTAACCGGACGTAGAATAGCTAAACCCAAAGAACCGAGGCCTCTATTCCCGGCCACCGCAGACCCAAGCATAACACGTTAGAGCACAGTAGTGCGCATAGGTCCACTGAATAGCAGTGTATAGCACAAAAGTTGTAGCCGTCCTTTCCTAACCTAACGAACCGTAACGCGGCCAAGCGTGACATAACATAAAGTAACCTGCCGCGGCCACTGCTGCTTGCCTCCCCAGATTCGAGCAGAGCAGATTACAGCACAGTAGAGCGCAGAGTTCCACCGAATAATAGCGTAAACCACATAAGTCAAAGCCACCCTCTACCTAACCTGTCCAAACGTAATACTACCAAACGTAACGAAACCCATCTGGGGGTGCGACGACCACAATTGCTGGCATCACCGGAGACGAGCAGATTATAGCAGAGCAACTTAGGGCTCTGAAATCGACAGAATAGCAGTGTATAGCGCAAAGAACAAAGCTATCCTAAACAAACCAAACCAAACCTAGCCTAACCAAAAAGCATTGCTCTACAGAACTTTCCGTGACCGCAGCTCCTGGCGTACGCACACACAAGACGACCGCGGTGGCGCATAATAGAGCGCAGAAGTTCATAGAATAGCGGTGTGGGACAAAACTCGAAGCTTTCGTAACCTAACGCAACGTAACATGACCCATCCAAGCGTATTCTAACTGAAGCTGACGTGTCCCGAACACTTTTGTTAGCATCCCTGGAGGATTTCTGCGCTCCACATTGCTATACCATACTGTATTTGACTATCGGGAGGCCAGGAGTAGTGGCCGCCGCACGTTAGGTTGTGTTAGACTTCGTTCGGTTGGGTTAGGTTACGTTGCGATACGTTGGGATATCCTTGACTTCTGTGCTACCGCCCGCAATCCGATGGACCCCTGCGCCTTTCTGTGCGCTATCAAACAGTGCTTGTCCCTACGTACGCCAGCAATACTGCTCTCGTCTCGTTAGGCTGAGAGATGATACGCTTGGTTAGCTTAGGTTTGGACAGGTGTGGTTAGGATAGCTTTTACTTTTGAGATATACACTGATTTTCCGATTTTCTCAGAGTTGTACATTGTTCTGCTATACTATGCTTAGCTCTCGTGAAGCCAAAATTACGGTCGTGGCACGTCAGGTTTGGTTACGTTCCGTCCGCATATGTTCAGTGCGGTTAGGTTAGGATAGGGCATCTTTGACTTTTGTGATACACACATCTATGCGGCGAATATCTGCGCTCTACTGTACTCTAATATGCTCTGATTGGCTCTGATTGGCGCTTTGGAGCCAGCAATAGTGGTCTCGGCACGTTAGGTCGAGTTATGTTCCGTTTGGTTAGGTTTCGTCTCGTTAGGTTAGGACAGGATTACATTGACTTTTGTGTTATCAACCGCCGCTCGGTGCATAGGCAAATTCGGTTGACATATGCTGCGTTCGGGAAGTTACGTTTAGCTTCGTTAGGATATTATAGTTCTGACTTTAGTGCTGTACGCCGCTATTCTTTGGAATTGTGCGTTCTACTGAGATCTAATGTGCTCTACTTGGCGCTGTGGAAGCCAACAATAGTGGTCTCTGTACGTTAGATTTAGTTATGTTAAATTTGGCTAGGTTATGTTGGCCTGGGTTAGGCTATGGTAGCTTTGACTTTTGTGCTATACACGGGTATTCGGTGGATTTCTGCCCTCTACTTTTATCTAATATCCTCTATTTCGCTCTAGAGAGGCCGGAAAGTGTGTCCGCGGCGTGTTTGGTTGTGTTATGTTACGTTTGTTTATGTTACGTTTGGTTAGGTTAGGATAGGGTATCTTAGACGCATGCTCTGTACACTGATATTCGGTGGATTTCTCTGCTATTCGTTGCTCCTCTACACCCTACTCGACTATGGGATGGCCAGCAATGTCCGTACCAAGATAGGTTTGGTTTGGTTACGTTTTATTAGGTTAGGTTAGGTTAGGTTGGTTCAGTATGGCTTTGACTTTTGTGCTATGCACAGCTATTTTACTGGGCTCTGCAACAACCTGCTAGTCTCTGGGGAGGCCAGCAATTGAGATCGTGATACGATAGGCTTTTCTACACTATGTTTGGCAATGTTAAGATTCGTTAGGTTAAGATAGGATTGCTTTGACTCTTATGCTATACACCGCCATTTGGTAGACTAATGCTCTCTTCTTTGCTCTAGTATATACTGCTTGTCTATGGGGATGCCATCAGTATTGGCTTCCGCACGTCAGGTTATGTTAGATTGCGTTTGGTTACGTTACTTTTGGTCAGGTTAGGAGAAGACAGCTTTGACTTTTATGCTATACACTGCTATACGGACGACTCCTGTGCTCCGCTATGCTCTAACCTGTTCTGCCTGGCTCTGGGGATGCCAGAAATGGTGGTCTCGGTACGTTATTTTGATTTAAGTTACGTTTGGCTTGGATAGCTTAGGCTATGTTTGGTCAGGTTAGCTTTGACTTTTATGGTATACATTGCTTTTCGGTCCATATCCTCGCTCTGCGCTGCTGTAATAGCCTCTGCTCGACTCTCGTGTGGCCAGCAACAGTGGTCGCGGCACGCCAGGTTGAGTTACGTTACGTTTGGTTAGGTAATGTTCGGTTGCGTTTGGTAAGGATAGCTTTGACTTTTGTGCTGTATGTTGCTATTCGGTTGCCTTCTGCGCTCTAATGTACGCTAGTGCATTCTGCTTGCCTATGGGGGGCCAGCAGTATCAGTTTCTGAACGTCTGCCTGAGTTAGGTTGCGTTTGGTTACGTTACGTTTGTTTGGGTTAGGATGGATTGGCTTAGGCTCATGTTATATGCACTGACATCTGATTGACTTCAGCATTCCACGTTGCTCTACTATGCTCTGCTCGGCTGTCGGGAGGCTAGCAACGTTGGTCGCGGCACGTTAGGTTATGTTAGATCGTGTTTGGTTAGTTTAGGTTACGAAGCGTTAGGATACGATGCTTCGACTTTTGTGCTACACAATGCTATTCTGTGGACCTCTGCGCTCTCCCGTGCGCTATCACAATGAACTTGTCGCTGTGGACGACAGGAATGGTGCTCTGGGCAGATTAGGTTGAGTTATGTTACGTTTGGTTAGGTTAGGTTTGGTCTGGTTAGGTTAGGTTAGCTTTGTCTTCAGTGCTATACACCGCTGTTCGGAGAAATACAGCGTTCTACGTTGCTGTGCTTTATCCCGGTTAGTTCTCTCGAGACCAGCAATACCGGTCGTGGCAGTTAGTATTGTTAATATTGTGTTACGCTGCGTCTGCTTATGTTACATTTGGTTAGGTTTGAATAGTGTATCTTTGACTTTTGCGCTATACACTGCTATTCGGTGTATTTCAGCGCACTACTTTGCTTAATCGTGCTCTGGTTGGCGCTGGGGAAGCCAGCAATAGCGGTCTCGGTTCGATAGGTTTAATTACTCTACGTTCGGTTAGGATAGGTTAGGATATGTTAGATTAAGATATCTTTGACATTTGTGTCATACACAACTATTTGTCGGCCTTCTGCGCTCTACTGTGCTCTAGTGTATTCTGCTTGGCTCTGGGGAGGCCAGCAATAGCGATTACGGCGCGTAAGGTTAAGGTAGGTTGCGTTTGACTACATTGCGTTTGCAAAGGTTAGGACAGGATAGCTTATGCTTTTGCGCTGTACACTGCTATTCAGTGAGCTTCTGCGCTCTGCGGTGCTCTATAATACTCTGCTCGGCTCTGGGGTCCAGTAGTAGTGGTTTCGGCCAGTTAGGGTGAGTTAGGGTACGTTTGGTTACGTTTAGTTGGTTTGGGTTGTGTTTGGAAAGGTCTGTCTTCCGCGGTATACACTGATATTCGGTGGATTCCTGCGCTCTATTGCACCCTAGCATGTTCTGCTTGGCTCTGGGGATGACAGCAATAGATGTCTTGGCAATTTAGGAAGAGTTGTATTACGTTTGGTTACGTTACGGTTGTTTAGGTTAGGGCAGGATAGCTTTGACTTTGTGCTGTACAATGCTATTCGGTCGATATCTGTGCACCGCATTTCTCTACTAGCGCCTGCTTTTCTCTGGGGATGCCAGCAATAGCGTTCGTGGCAGGTTTGGTTGAGTTAAATTACTTTCGGTTAGGATAGGCTAAGCTATGTTTGTTTACAGTGGCTTCGACTTCTGTGCTATACACTCCTACTCGGTGGCCTTTGGCGCTCTACTGTGCTCTAGTATATTCTGTTTGGCTACGGGCGCCAGCAGTATTTGTTTCGGCACGTCAGTCTGTGTTAGGTTGCGTTTGGTTACGTTACGTTTCGTTAGGTTAGGATAGGTTAGCTTAGACTTTTGTTATATACACTGCTATCCGGTGGATTTCTGCGCTCTACATTGCTCTGCTGTACTCTTCTCGGGTCTCGGGATGCTGGCAATAGCGGTCTCGGCGCGTTACGTAGAGTTACGCAACGTTCGGTTATGTTACGTTTGGCTATCTTAGGACAGAATAGCTACGAATATTGTGCAATGCATTGCGACTGTATGCACTATTGCACTCTAGCCTGCACTAATATGCCCTGCTTGGCTCTGAGGACGGCAGCAATAGAGGTCCTAGCACGTTATGTAGAGTTGTGCTACGTTTGGCTATGTTAGGTTGGGTTATGTTTGGCCGTTGTGGATCTGACTGTTGTGCTATACACCGCTATCCGGTCGATGTCTGCGCTCTGCGTTGTTCCACAAGCATCCGCTTTTCTCTCGGCAAGCCAGCAATAGTGGCCGTGGCACGTCTGATTGAGTTACGTTACGTTTGGCTAGGTAATGTAAGGCTACGTTCGGTGACGATGGCTTTGGCTTCTGTAGTATACACTGCTATTCGGTGGCTTTATGCGCTCTACTGTGATCTAGTATATTCTGCTTGGCTCTGGGTGGGCCACCAGTATTGGTCTCCGCACGTCAGTATGAGTTAGTTTGCGTCCGTCTATGTCACGTCTGGTTAGTTTAGAATAAGATAGCTTTGATTTTTGTGCTAAACACTGCTATTCGGTGTTTTTCTGCGCTATTATACGCTCTTGTGTGCTCTGCTTGGCTCTGGTGAAGCCAGCAGCTGTGTTCTCGGCGCGCTAGGTTGAGATATGTTACGCTTGGCTTGGCTGGGTTGGGAGAGGTTTGGTGTGGATAGCTTCGGCTTTTGTGCTATATACTGCAATTCGGTCGATATCTGTACACTGCTCTGCTCTACCAGCGTCTGCTTGCCTCTCGGAAGGCCAGCAACAGCGGGCGTGGCACGTTTCGTTGGGTTAGGTTGCGTTAGGTTAGGTCAGTTTAGGCTACGTTTGGTTGGGATGGCTCTGACTTTTGTGCTATGCATTGGTTTTCGCTCGATATCTGCACTCTACGTTGCTCTACTGGCAAGCGCCCGCCTCTGGGAAGGCCGGCAATTGTGGTCGTTGCACGTTAGACAGAGTTAGATTGCGCTTGGTTTGGTTAGGTTGGATTGGGTTAGGTTTGGATAGCACTCACTTGCGTACTGTACACTGTTATTCATCGGATTTCTGCGCTCTACTGCGCTCTACTGTATTCTGCTTGGACCACGCGAGGCCAGCAATAGTGGTCGCGGCAGGCTGCATTTATTTAGGCTACGTTTCGTTAGGTTATGGTAGTATGGATTAGGTTTGATATCATTGACCTTTCTGCTATACACGGCGGTCCTATGGGCTTCTGTGTGCCACTCTCGTCTACTACGTAATGCTGGGCTCCAGGGAGGCCAGCAGTATTGGCTTCAGCACGTTAGATTGCGTACGGTTACGCTCGGTTACGTTGCGTTTGATTAGGTTAGGATAGGACCTTTGACTTTTCTGCTGCACACTGCTATTCGGTGGATTCCTGCACTCTACTGTGCTCTAATATTTTCTGCCTGGCTCCTGCGAGGATAGCAATAGTGGTCTTGGCACGTTATTCTACGCCAGGTTACGCTTGGTTACGATGCGTTTGGTTACGTTAGGTTAGGGTGGCTTTGACTTTTGAGCTATAAACTGCCAGTCTATGGATTTATGCCCTCTACTCTCCTATAATATGCTCTGCTTGGCTCTGGGAAGTACAGCAATATTGGTCTCGTCACGTTAGGTTGAGTTATGTTACGTTTGGTTATGTAACGTTTCTTTAGGTTAGGGTAGGAGAGCTTCGACTTTTGTGGTATACACAGCTATTCTGCGGATTTATGCACTCTACTGTGCTGTACTATATTCTGCTTGACCCTGGCGGGCCATCAATAGTGAACGCGGCATGTTGAGTCGAGTCCGCCTACGTTTTGTCAGGTTACGTTAGTATGGGTTAGCCTTGGATGGCTTCGACTTTTCTGCTATACACTGACTATCTATGCATTTCTGTGCCCTTCTCTCCTGTAGTATGCTCTGCTCGGTTCTAGGGAGCCCAGAAATAGTATTCGCGGCACGATAGGTTGAGTTCTGTCGCTTTTGTTTAGGTCATGATATGTCAATTTCGTTTAGGATTGCATAGGCTTTCGCGCTGTACACTGTTATCCCGTGGATTTCTGCGCTCTGCTGTGCTATACTATATTCCGCTTGGCCCTGGGCACGACAGCAGCAGTAGTTGTGGCATGGTGGTTTGAGCTACGCTTCGATTGGTTATGTGAAGTTTGGTTACGTTAGGATAGAGTAGCTTTGACTTTTGTGCAGTTCGCTGCTGTTCGGTGGGCCTCTGCGAACTACTGTACTCTTGTACGTTCTGTTTGAGTCTGGAGAGAACAGCAATAATGTCCTCGGCACGTTAGGTTCAGTTCGGTTAAGTTTGGTTATGTTACGATTGGTTAGGTTTGGAGAGGGTAGCTTCGACTTTTGGGCTACACACTGATATCCGTCGGCTTTCTGCGCTCTGCTTTGCTATACTATGTTCTGCTCGGCCGTGGGTAGGCCAGCAATTGTCATCGCGGAACGTTACGTTGAATTAGGTCATGTTGAACTAGGTTGAACTAGGTTGTTAATGCTGAATTAGGTTGAACCAAACGTTTGGTTTGGTTAGGATAGGTCATGCTATGTTAGGATATCTTCGATTTTTGTGCCACACACTGTGATGCGGCGGATTGCTGCGCTCTACTGCGCTCTACTACGTTCTGCTCGGCTCTGGGTATCACTGCAATAGTGTCCTCGGCACGTTAGACTGAGTTGGGTTACGTTCGGTTATGTTACGTTCGGTTAGGTTAGGATATGGTAGCTTTGACTGTTGTGCTATACACTGCGATTCGGTGCACTTCTGCTCTCTACGTTGCTATAATATGCTCTGTTTCACTGTGACGGGCGTAGCTATAGTGGACAATAACGTTTGGTTGAGTCATGTTACGTTCGGTTACGTTACGTTTGGTTAGGTTAGGGCAGGATATCTTTGGTTCTTGCGCTGTGCACTGCTATTCGGTGGATTTCTGCGCTGTACATTGCTCTAATATAAACTGCTTGGCTTCGGGGAGAACAGCAATGGTGTTCTCACCGCGATAGGTTGAATAATGTTACGTTTGTCTATGTTACGATCTTCTAGGTTGGGACATGTTTGCTTAGACTTTTGAACTCTACTCGGCTATTCCGTGAATTTCTGCGCTCCACCCTTCTCTAATAGCTTCTGCACGACTCTGTGGACGGCGGCAATAGACGTCACGTCACGTTAGGTTGAGTTAGGGAGCGTTTGGTTACGCTACCCATGGTTAGTTAGGACTGGGTACCTTTGGCTCCTGTGCTATGAGCTGCTATACGGTGGATCTATGCATTCCACTTCGCTGCAATATGTTCCCCTTGGCTTTGTGGTGGCCAACAACTGTGTTCTCGCCACGCTAGGTTGTAATAAGTTACGTTTGCTATGGTTAGATTAGTAAGGTTAGGGCAGGATAGCTTTGACTTTTGCACTATACACTTCTATTTAGTGGATCCCTGCGCTCTACATTGCTTTAATGTGATCTGCTTGGCTGCGAGGAGGAGAGCAATATTCGTCGGGGCTCGTTATATTTAGTTTGGTTACGTTTGGTTATGTTTCAATTGAATAGGTAGGGACAGGATAGCTACGTCTTTTGTGTTGTAGACTGCAATTACGAGGTTCTCTGCACTCTAATGTGCTCCACAATATACTGCTTGTCACTGAGGTGGCCAGCAACTGTGGTCTCGGCACCTAGGGTTGAGTTATGCTACGCTTTGGTTAGTTCACGTTAGTTCTGGAAAGGCTTTTTTACCTTCGACTCTTGTGCTATACACTACAATGATGCGATTTTCTGCGCTCTACACTTCTCTGGGATATTCCGCTTGGCTCTGGAGATGTCAGCAACAGTGTTCTCACCACGTTAGGTCGAAATTGGTTACGCTTGGTTATGTTGGGTTTGGTTGCGGTAGGATAGGGTATCTTTGACGTTTGTGACGTACACTGCGATCCTATGGATTTCTGACCTCTACTCTCCACACATATGCTATGCTTGACGCTGAGGAGGGTATCAATAGTGGTCTCGGCATGTTTTCATGAGTTCGGTAAAGTTCGTTTGTGTTACGCTTTGTCAGGTTAGGATAGGGAAGTTTTGAGTTTTGTGCTAGACACTGCAATGCGGCGGATTCCTGCGCTCTACTGTGCTCTAATATTTTCTGCTAGGCCGTCGTGAGGCCAACAATTGTTGTTGCGACACGTTGGATTTTGTTTCGTTACGTTTGGTTATGTGACGGTTGGCTATGTTAGGGTAGGATATCTTTATCTTTTGTGCCATACACTGCTATTCGGTGGATTTCTACAATTTACTCTCCGCTAACGTGTTCTGCATGGCTCTGTGGATTGCAGCAATATGCGTCTCGTCGCGGCGGTTGAGTTAGGTTTCGTTTGGTTAGGCTAGGACAAGATATCTTTGACTCTTGTGCTGTTCACTGCCGTTCCGTGGTTTTCTGCGCTCTACTGTGTTCTAGTATGCTCTCCTTGGCTCTGGGGTGGTAAGCAGTAGTGGTCTCGGCAGGATATGTTGAGTCAGGCTACGTTTGGTATCTTCAGGTTATTTCTGGTGTGGTTTGGATATCTTCGACTTTTGCGCTGTACACAGCTATGCGACGGGTTTCTGCCCTCTACTGTGCTCCACTACACTCGGCTTGGCTGTGGGGATTAGAGCAATAGTGCCTTCGGCACGTTGTGCTTATATATGTTACGTTCGGTCATGTTACGCTTCGTTATGTTAGGAGAGGTTAGCATTGACCATTGCGCTATACACAACGATTACGTTGATCTCTGTGTTCCTCTACTCTCGCATGTCCTGATTGGCTTTGGGGAGGGTAGCAATAGTGTTCGCGGCACGTTAGGTTGAGTTCGCTTACGTTCGCTTGTGTTGCATTTGGACAGGTTACGATAGGATAACTTTGAATTTTGTCCGCCTACTGCCATTCTATGAATTTCTGCGCTCAACTCTACTGTAATATCATCTGCATGCCCCTGGGGATACCAGCAACAGTGGCCTCGGCACGTCAGGTTCAGTTACGTTACGCCTGGTCACGTTACGTCTGGTTAGGTTAGGATAGGGTAGCTTTGACTTTTTCGCTATTCACCGCTATTGTGTGGATTTCTGCGCTCTATCCTCTTCTAATACGTTCTGCATGGCGCCGTGGCGGGCAACAATAGGCGCTACGTCACATTAGGTTGGGTTTGGGTACGTTTGGTTACGCTACGTTTAGTTAGGTTAGGGTAGGGTATCTTTGGCTCCTGCGCTACGCACTGCTATAAGGTGGACATCTGCGCTCTGGTGCGCTCGAATATTTTCTGCTTGTCCCTGTCGAGGCCAGCAATGCTCGTCTCTGCACGTTAGGTTTTGTTGGGTAACGCTACCTTGGATTTGGCTTTGCAAGTTTCGATCAAGGTAGCTCTGGCTTTCCAAGTATATACGGCTATTCGGCGGATTCCTTCGCATCACAGTGCCCTAATATATTCTGCTTGACCCTGTGGAGGCCAGCAATAGTGGTCGCGCCACGTTGGGTTGCGTTACGTTGCGTTCGGTTGTGTGACGATTGGCTACGTTAAGGTAGGATGGCTTCGAGTTTTGTGCTATGCACTGTAATTCTGTGGATTACTGCGCTATACTCCCCTTTAATGAGATTTGCATGGGTCCGTCGTTTGCAGCAATAGATGTCTCCTCACGTTAGGTTGAGTTAGTTTACGTTTGGTTACGTTACGTTTGGTTAGTTTAGGAGAGTGTGTCTTTGACTTTTGTGGTATACACTGCTATTCCACGGCGTTCTGCGCTCCACTGTGCTCTAGCACGTTCTGCTCGGTTTTCGGGGGCCAACGGTAGTGTTCCCGGCACTTTTGGTTTGTTTGCGTTGGGTTTGGTGAGTTTTGGATAACTTTGACTTTTGTGCAGTTCACTGCAATGTGGCAGCTTTCTGCGCTCTAGATTGCTCAAATACGCCCTGCTTGGCTCTGACAAGACAGCAATTGCAGTCTCGGCACGTTAGGCTGCGCTATGCCATGCTTGATTACGTTACGTTTGGCTGTTATAGGGAGGGGCAGCTTTGACTCTTGAGGTATACACTGCTAATCGGTGGATTTCTGCGCTCTGCTGTGCTCCAATGTTTACTGCTTGGCTCTGTGGAGGCCAGCAATATTGGTATCGGCACGTTGGGTTTCGATATGTTACGTTTGGTAGTCTGCGCTATGTTCTGTGTGGGTAGCTGTGACTTTCGTGCTATACACTGATACTCGGTGGACTTCTGCACATTACTGTACTCTACTATACTCCGTTTGGCACCGGGGAGGCAAACAACAGCGTTCTGGGCACGTTAGTTTGAGTTATGCTACGTTTGGTCAGTCCAGGTAAGTTCAGGTATGGTCTGGATACTTTCGACTGTTGCGCTGTATACAGGAATTCGGTGGATTTCAGCGCTCTACTGTACACTAGAATATTCAGCTTGGCTCTGCGGAGGCCAGCGATAGTGGTCTCGCCGCGTTGGGTTTAATACGGTTACGCTTGGTTAGGTCAGGATATGGTAGCTTTGACTTTTGTGCTATGCACTGCTACTATATGGATTTCTGTGCTCTACTCTCCTCTAATAGGTTCTGCATTGCTCTGCGGAGGGCTGAAATAGACGTCTCGTCACGTTAGGATGAGTTGGGTTACGTTTGGTTACGTTACGTTTGGTTAGGTTAGGGCAGAATGCCATTGTCTTTCGTGCCACACTCTGCTATTCCGCGGTTTTCTGCTCTCTACTCTGCTCTAGTACGTTCTGCTTGGCTCTGGGGAGGCCAGCAATAGTAGTATCGGTTCGTTGGTCTCAGTAATTTACGTTTGGCTAGGTTAGGTTGCGCTAGGTTCGGTAAGGTTTACTGCGACTTTCGTGCAATACACTGGTACTCGGTGGATTTTTGCCCTCTACTGTGCTCTACTATATTAAGCTTTGCCCTGTGGTGGCCAACAACAGTGGTCTCGGCACGTCGGTTTGAGTTATGCTACGTTCTTTATTCTATGTTAGTTCAGGTAAGGTTTGGATGCCCTTGACTGTGGTGCTATACACTGCAGTGCGGCGGTTTTCTGCCCTCTACACTTCTCTAGCATATTCTCCTTGGCTCTGTGGATGCCAGCAATAGCGGTTTCACCACGTTAGGTTGAATTAGTTTACGCTTTGTTGTATTATGTTTGGATGCGTTAGGATAGGGTAGCCTTGACTTTTGTGACATACACTGCGGTTCTACGTATTTCAGCCCTCTACTTTCCACTCATATGCTATGTTTGGCACTGGGGAGGGTATCAATAGTGTTCTCGGCACGTTAAGTTGAGCTAGGCAACGTTTGGCTAGTTCAGGTTGGTTCTGGTAAGGTTTGGATGCACTTGACTATTTTGCTGTACACTGCATTTCGACGGAGTTCTGCGATCTACTGTTCTCCAGTATTTTCGGCTTGTCTCTGGGGAGGCCAGCAACAGTGTTCTCGCCACGAGAGGCTGAATTATGTTACGTTTCTCTGTGTTACGAATAGTTAGGTTAGGATAGGGTAGCTTTGACTTTTGCGTTAAACACTGCTATTCGGAGGATTTCTGCGCTAAGCATTGCTCTAATACGCTCTGTTGATCTCTGGGAATGCCAGTAACATGGGTTTCGGCACGTTAGGTATGGTTACGTTACGTTTGGTTACGTTACGTTTGGTTAGGTTAGGGCAGGATAGCTTTGAATTATGTGCTATGAACTACTAAGCGGTGGATTTCTGCGCTCCACTGCGTTCTAGTATTTTCCGCTTGCCTCTGGGGAGGCAACCATAGTGATCTCGGCACGTTAGGTTCAGTAATGTTACACCTGGTTGCGTTCCGTCTGGTTAAGTTAGGATAGGGTAGCTTAGACTTTTGTGCTATACGCTGCTATTCGGTGGACTTCTGCGCTGTAACTTGCTGTAATATGCACTGCTTGTCACCGGGGACGATAGCAATAGTTGTGGCGGCAAGTTAGATTGAGTTATGTTACGTTTGATTATGTTGCAATTGGTTAGATTAGGGCAGGGTATCTCTCACTTTCCTGCTATACGCCGCTATTCATTGTATTTCAGTGCTCTACTCTCCTGTAATGTGGTCTGCATGGTCCTGGTCAGGGTAGCAACAGGCGTCACGTCACGTTAGTTTGAGCTATGTTACGTATGGTTACGTTACGTTTGCCTAGGATTGTATATGCTACTTTCGCTTTTGTGCTGTACAATGCTTTCCCTGGAATTCTCCGCCCTAATGTGCCTTAGTATGCTCTGCTTGGATCTGGGGTGGCCAGTGTTATTGGTATCGGCACGTTAGGTCGAGTGACGTTACGATTGGTTCTCTTCGGTTAGGCTACGTTTGGTTAGTGTAGCTCCTACCTTCGTGCCATGCACTATTATTCGGTGTAATTCTATGATCTACTGTGCTCTAGTACTTTCTGCTTGTCTCTGTGGAGGCCAGCAATAGTGGTGTCGTCACGTTAGGTTGATTTAGATTACGTTTGTGTATGTTACTTTTGCCCAGGTTAGTAGAGGCTACACTGGATTTTGTGCTATACACTCCTTTCCCTGGATTTCTACGCTCCAACGTGCTCTAATATGTTCTGCGCGGCTCTGGTGCGTCCAGTGATTGTGGTCTCGGCACGTTAGGCTGTGTTAGGTTACGTTCCGTTTGGCTAGGTTAGGAAGTTTCGGTTAAGATTTCTTTGACGTTCGTACTATACGCTGCTATTTGGAGAAATTCTGCGCTCTACATTGCTTTACTATACTCTGCTTGACAGTGGCGAGTCCAGAAATAGTGGCCGTGGCCGTTAGGTTCCTTTATGTTACGTTTGGTTAGGTTAGGTTAGGGCACGTCGGGTTAAGTTTGGTCAGGATAGCTATTACTCTCTTGCAATACACTGTTATCTGGTGTATTCCTGTGATCTGCTGTGCTCTACTGCATTCTGCTTGGCTCTGGTGAGGTCAGGAGTAGTGGTTGCGGCACGTCACTTTGGGTAATGCTGTGTTTGGTTATGTGAGATTAGGGCAAGTTTGGTTAGGATATCTACGGCTTTTGTGCTATACACGGCTATTCGGTGCATTTCTGCGCTCTACATTTCTCTACTATATTTTGCTTGGCTCTGGGGATGCCAGCAGCAGTGGTCGCGGTTTTATGGTCACTTATTCTAAGTTTAGTTAAGCTAGGTTAGGCCAGGTTAAGTAAGGTTATCCACGACATCTGTAACCGACATTACGATTCGGTGGATTTCTGCGCTCTACATTGTTCCACTATACTCTGCTCGACTCTGCGGAGGCGAGCAATAGCGTTCGCGGCACGTTAGTTCCGGTACGGGTACGCTTGGTTATGTTAGATCAGGCTAAGTGTTGCGAGGATAGCTTTGACATTCTTGTTATACAATCACGTTCGGCGTATTTCTGTTATCTGCAGCGACCTACTACATTCTGCTTGCTTATGGGGAGGCGAGGAGCAGTAGTCTCCGCCCATTATGCCACTTTTGATTAGGTTGGGCTAGGTCAGGTTATGCTATGGTATCTAGGGTTTTTGTGCTATTCTCTGCAATGCGGTAGATTTCTGCGCTCTATTCTGCTTCAGTACTATCTGCTTGTCTCTGTCGCGGCCAGCAATAGTGATCTCGGCGCGTCAGATTTAGTTAGGCCACTCTTGCATATGACAAGTTTAGTTACGTTAGGACAGAATATCTCAGACTTTCGTCACATTCACTGTCATTCGGTGGATTTCTGCTCCCAACTGCGCTCCAATATCTTCTGTTGGCTCTGGGATGGCCAGTAACGGTGGTCTCGGTACGTTTGGTTGTGCTATGTTAAGTTTCGCTAGGGTAGGTTTGTAAGGCTTTGTTAGGATCTCCTTGCCTTTTTCGCTTTACACTGCTATTCGGTGGATTCCTGCGATCTACATTATGCTACTATACCCTGTTCGACTCAGCGGAGACGAGCAATAATGGTCGTGGCACGTTACGTTGTGTTATGCTACATTTGGTTAAGTTGGGTTAGGCTATGTTTGGTTAGGATAGCTTTGACTTTCGTGCTATACACTGTTATTCGGTGGATTTGTGTGCTCTACTGTGCTCTACTGTTTTCCGCTTAGCCCTGGGCACGCCAGGAATAGTGATCGGTGCACGTTGTTTTGAGTTATGCTAAGTTCGATTAGGTTATGTTAGAACATGTTTGGTTAGGTTGGCTTCGACTTTCGTGCTGTACCCTATTATCCGGCGGTTTCCGGCGACCTACTGCGCTCTACTGCATCCTGCTTGGCTCTAGGGAGTCCGGTAGTAGTGTTCGCGGCACGATATTTTGAGTTACGCTTCATTTGGTAAGGTTCGGTTAGGTCAAGTTATGCAGTATGTCTACGACTTTTGAACTCTTCACTGCAGTGCGCTGGATTTCTGCCCTCTACTGTGCTCTAGTGCATCCTGCTTGTCTCTGTGGCGGGCAGCAATCGTGGTCTGGCCATGTTAGGTTAGAATACTCTACTTTGACCTCTGCGCTCTTCGCTGCTGTTCGGCAGATTTCTGCGCTCTAATTTTCTCTATTGTGGTCTGCCAGGATATGTGGAGTCCAGCAATGTTGGCCTCGACTGGTTATGTTTGGATACACTACGTTTGGATAGGTAAGGTAAGGTCAGGTTATGTAAAGGTATGTTTGACTTTTGTGCTATACACCGATATTCGGCCAATTTCTGCTCCCTAATTTGCTCTAATATGTTCTGCTTGTCGCTGGATAGGCCAGCAATTTCGGTCTCGTCACGTTATGTTTAGTAACAATACGTTTGGATTGGTTAGGTTAGGCAATGTTAGATCAGGATATGTTTCACTTTTGTGCTGTACACTGCAATGCGTTGGATCTCTGCGCTCTGCTGTGCTAAGATATATTCTTCACGGCTCTGCGTAGGCCAGCAATGGTGGTCTCGGCACTGTAGGTTGAGCTATGTTACGGTCGGTTGTGTTACGTATGGTGAAGTTTGGATTGTATAGTTCATACTTTTGTGCTATACACTGCTATCCGCGGATAACTGCGCTCAACAGTGTTAAAATATTTTCTTCTTGGCTCTGGCGAGGCCAGTAATAGTGGTCTCCGCACGTAAGGTTCTGTTAGGTTACGTCTCGTTAGGCTAGATTGGGAATGGTGGGTTAGGTTTACCTTGACTCTTGTGCTATACACTGCTGTTTGGTGAATTTCTGCGCTCTGCGTTGCTCTACTATCACCTGCTCCAGTCATGGGAGGCGAGCAATAGTGGTCGTGGCACGTCATGTTGGGATTGGTCACGTTTAGTTAGGTTAGGGTAGTTTTGACTTTCGTGCTATGCACTGTTACTTGGTGGATTTCAGTGCTCTACTGTGCTCTACTATATTCTTCTAGGCGATGGGGAGTCTAGGAGCGGTGGTAGCGGCACGTTATATTCAGGTAGGCTACGTCTGATTAGGCTATGTTAGGTTATATTTGGTTAGGGTGGCTTCGACTTTCGTGCTATGTTTTATTATGCGGTGGGTTCCTGTTATTTACTGTGCTCTGCTGTATTCTGCTTGTCTCTGGGGAGCTCGGCAGCAGTGGCCGAGACACGCTTCGTTGATTTACGCTACATTTGGTTGTGCTAAGTTAGGCCAGGATAGGTTAAGGTAATCTCGACTTTTGTAACGTACACTGCTATTCGGTATGTTTCTGCGCTCTACATTGCCCTGTTATACTCTGCTCGATTCTGGGAGGCGAGCAATAGCGTTCGTGGCACGTAAGTTTGTGTTAGGCTACGTTTGGATATGTTGCCTTTGGCTATGTTAGTATAGAGTACTTCCCCTTTTGTGCTTTACACTGCCATTCCGTTGGTTCCTGTGAACTAGAGTGCTCTACTATTTTCTGGTTTGGTCCGGGGATGGCAGCAGCAGTGTTCGCGACACGCTCTGTTGAGTTACGCTATTTTTGGTTTGGTGAGGTTAGGTCAGGCTATGTTAGGGTATTTTCGATTTTTGTGCTATTCACTGCATTCCGGTGGATTTTTGCGCACTACTGAGCTCAAGTATACTCTGCTTTTCTCTGTGCAGGTCGGCAATAAAGGTCTCGTCATGTTAGGTAGGGTTAGATTGATTTTGCGTTTGTTACGTTTGGCTATGTTAAGGCAGGCTACCTTGACTTGTGTGCTATTCACTGCTATTGGGAGGATTTCCGGGGTCTAATGTGCTCTAATGTGCGCTGCCCGCCTCTGGGGTGGCCGTCAATATTGGTCTCGTCACGTTATGTTGAGTTACTCTACGTTCGTGTAGGTTAGGTAAGGTCAGGTTATGTCAGGATACCTTTGACATCTGTGCTATACAATGCATTGCGGTGGATTTCTGCGCTCTGCTGTCATCTAGTATATTCAGCTTGGCTCCGCGGAGGCCAGCTACAGTGGTCTCGGCACGTTATGTTGGGTTACGATATGTATGCATATGCTAGATTAGGCCAAGTCAGGAAAGGATACGCCTGAAATTTGTGCTATACACTGATATCCGCGGATTTCTGCACTCGAAAGTGCTGTACCTTATTCTGCTTGGCCCTGGGGAGGACAGAAAGGGTGGCAGAATGATATGTTGGGCTGGGCTACGCTTCATTTGGATGTGTGTTTTGCTATGATGGTTTCGAATTCCGTGCTATACACTATTATCCGGCGGGTTCCTGTGATCTACTCTGCTCTACTGTATTCTGCTTGTCTCTGTGGGGTCCGTCAGCAGTGGTCGCGGCACGCTCTGTTGAGTTACACTACGTTTTGGGTAGGTCGGTCTAGGTCAAATAGAGTTAGGATATCTTCGACTTTTGTGCTATTCACTGCATTGCGGAGTATTTCTGCGAGCTACTGCTCTCTAGTACACTCTACTTGTCTCTGTGGTGGTCAGCATTATTTGTCTCCTATGATAATTTGTGTTAGGCTACGTTTGTATGTGTTTCGTTTGGCTAGGATAGAGTAGGCTACTTTGACTATTATGCTTTACACTACTGTTCCTTGATATTCTGTCACCTACTGCGCTCTACTGCCTTCTGCTTGCTTCTGCGGAGGCCAGGAGCTGCGGTCGCGGCACGTCATGTTGGAGTATGCTACGTTCGGTTATGTTAGGTTAGGTCAGGTTGTGTTAGGTTATCAACGGCTCTTGTGCTATACATTGCAATGCGGTGGGTTTCTGCGCCATACAGTGCTCTGCTACATTCTTCTTGTCTCTGTGGAGGCGAGCATTGGAGGTCTAGTCACGTTTGGTTGAGTTATGTTGCGTTTGGGAATGTCACGTTTGGCTAGGTTTGGAGAGGCTACATAGACTTTTGTGCCTTAGACTGCTATTCGGTGGATTCCTCTGATCCACTGTGCTCTACTACGTTCTGCTTTGCCCCGGGGAGGCCAGAAGCAGTAGTCGCGGCAGGTCACGTTGGGTCATGCTGCGATTGTTAGGTTAGGTTAGGTCAGGTTATCCTAGGATATCTACGGCTTCTGTGCTATTCACCGCTATGAGGTGTATATCTGCGCTCTACCGTGCTCTAGTACATTCTGCTTGTCTCTGCCGGTGCCCGTAATAGTGGTTCCTTCATGTTAGGTTGTGTTAAGTTACGTTTGTGTATGCTACATTTGGCTAGGTTAGTATAGGCTACTCTGACTTCTGTGCTACTCACTGCTATTCGGCGGATTTCCGCGCTCTAATGTGCTCTAATGTGCTCTGCGTGGCTCTGCGGATGCCAGTAGTATTGGTCTAGTCACGTTGTGTTTAGGTACACTACGTTTCGATACGTAAGGTTAGGTCAGGTTAAGTCAGGATACGTTTGACTTTTGTGCTATGCACTGCAATGCGGTGGACTTCCGCGCCCTGATGTGCTCTAGTATATTCTGTTTTGATCTGGGAGGCCAGCAACAGTGGCCTCGACACGTCAGGTAGGGTTATGCTATGACCGGGCACGCTGCTTCTTGCGAGGTTAGGACAGGATATTCCAGACTTTTGTTCTTTACACTGCCAGCCTCGTATCTCTACGCTCTACTGTGCTCTAGTATATTCTGCTTGGCTCAGGGGTGGCCAGTAGTTGTGGCCGCGGCGTGTCTGGTTGAGTAATTTTAAGTTCGGTTAGTTTACGTTGGCATGGGTAATGTTTGGATGGCTTTCATTTTTCTGCTGTACACTTTGATTCGATGGATTTCTGCGACCTACTCTCCTCTAATATGTTCCTCCTGGCGCTGTGGAGGCCAGCAATAGTGGTCGCGGCACGGTAGTTAGAGATAGACTACGTTTGGCTTTGTTAGGTTTTTCTAGGTTAAGCTGGGATAGCTATGACTTTTGTGCCCCGCACTGGAATTCTATGGGCTCCTGTGCCCTATTGTGCACTATCTCTACCTGCATGTCTCCGGAGACGAGAGGAGTAGTGCTCGCGGCATGTTAGGTTGAGTTATGTTACGTTTGGTTAGGTAAGGATTGGTTAGTTTATGATGCGACATCTTTGACTTTTGCCTTTGCGCTACTTTGCGGCGGATTTCTGCGCTCCACTGCGTTCTGAGATGCTTTGCATCGCTTTGGTGAGGACTGGCATAGTTGTCTTGGCACGTTAGACTGTGTGAGGTTACGTTCGGTTGCGTTACGATTGGTCAAGTTCGAAAAGGATAGCTCCATCTTTTGTGCTGTACACTGGTATTCGGTGGATTTCTGCGCTCTACTGCGCTCTAATGTACTCCGCTTATACCTGCTGAGGCGAGCAATAATGTTCGTGGCAAGTATTGTTTAGTTAGGTTACATTTGGCTTGGCTAGGTTAGGATAAGTTAGGGCCGGATGTCTTAGACTCTTGTGCTACACACTGCAGTGCGGTGCATTACCGCGCTCTACTGTTCTCTTGTATATTCGGCTCGGCTCTGGGAAGGCAAGCAATAGTGGTCTCGCATGTTGGGCTGTGCTATGCTACGCTCGGTCATGTTACGTTCGGTGAGGTAAGGATATCATACTTTAGGCTTTTGTGATATACGCTACTATCCGCGGGCTTCTGCGCTCAACAGCGTTCTAATATTTTCTGCTTGGCTCTGGGGGCCAGCTATAGTGGTCTCGGCACGTTAGGTTGAGCTATGTTACGTACGGTTAGGTTAGGTTTCGGTCAGGTTAGGTTAGGACACCTTCGACTATTGTGCTATTCACTGCAATGCGTTGCGTTTCTGGGCACTACTGTGCTCTAGTACATTCTGTTTGCCTTTGTGGAGGCCAGCAATGGTGGTCTCGACATGTTAGGTTCAGTCAGGTTACGTTTGGCAATTCTATTTTTGGCTATGTAGGGATAGGCTACTTCGCCTTTTGTGCTATACACTGCCATTTTGTTGATTCCTGCGCCCTACATTGCTCTGCTATACTCAGCTCGACTCTGCGGATGCGAGCAATAGCGCTTGTGCACGACAGTTTGAGTCAGGTTACGTTCGGTTGGGTTAGGTCAGGTCAGGTTATGTTAGAATATCTTCGACTTTAGTGCTCTTCACTGCAACACGGTTGATTTCTGCGCACAACTGCCCACTAGTACTTTCTGATTATGCATGTGGGCGCCAGCAATTCTGGTCTCGTCATGCTACGTTGAGCTAGGCTATGTTTTTGTATGCCACGTTTGGCTGTGTTAGGGTGTGCTTCTTCGACTTTCGTGCTATATACTGCTTTTCGGCGGGTTCTTGTGATCTACTGTGTTCTACTTCAATCTGCAATGCTCTGGGGAGGCTCTCAGCAGTGGTCGCGTTACGTCATGTTGGGTTATTCTGCGTTTGGTTGTGTTAGATGAAGTCAGGTTAGATATTAAGATATCAAAGGCTTTTGCGCTATTCACTGCAGTGCCGTGGACTCCTGCGCTCTACTGCGCTCTGGTATATTCTTCTTGCCTCTGCGGAGACGAGCAATGGTTGTCACGTTAAGTTAGGTTTAGTTATGTTACGTTTGCGCGTGTCACGTTCGGCTGGGTTAGTATGTGCTGCGTTGACTTTTGCGACTTACACTGCTATTCGGTGGTCTTCTGCGACATACTGCGCTCTACTACACTCTGCTTCACCCCGGGGAGGCCAGGAGCAGTGGTCGTGTCACGTCATGCTGTGTTATGCTGCGTTGTGTTAGGTTAGAATAGGACAGGTTAGTTTAGGATATCAACGGCTTTTGTGCCATTCACTGCAATGCATCTGCGATATGCATCTTGGATATCTGCGATATAACGTGCACTAATATGCTCTGCTTGTCTCATGGGAGGCCAGAAATATTGGCCTCGTCACCACATGCTTAGTTACACCACGTTTGGGTAGGTTAGGAAAGGCCATGTTAGGTCAGTGTATTTCTGACACTTGTGATATGCACTGCAATGGGTTGGTTTTCTGCGCTCTGCTGTGCTGTAGTATATTCCACTCGGATCAGGGGACGCCAGCAATAGTGGTCTCGGCATATATGGTTCAGTTATGCTACGTTTGGTCATATTACGTATGGTGAGGTTAGGAACGTGTAGTCTTGACGTTTGTACTGTACACCGCTACCGCGAATTTCTGCGCTGTACCATGCACTAGAACATTCTGCTCGGATCTGGGGATTCCAGCAACAACGTTCTCGGCACGTTAGGTTGAGATAGGCTTTGTTTCGCTATGTTACGTATGGTGAGGTCAGGATGGGATAGTCTAGACCCTTGTGTTGTACACAACTATGCGCGCATTTCTGCACTCTACTGTGCTCCAGCATATTCTGCTTGGCTCTGGGGATGCCAGCAGTAGTGGTCTCGGTACGTCAGGTTGTGTTTAGGTACGTTTGCTTATGTTACGCTTGGTTCCTAGGATAGACTAGCTTAGACTTTTGTGCCCCACGCTGCTCTTCTGCGGACTTCTGCGCTCTACAGTGCTCTGATATATTCTTTTTGGCTCTGTGGAGATCAGCAATCGTGGTTGGGGTACGTTATGTTGAGTTATGTTACGTCTGGTTATGTTAATGTTGGACATATTATGATAGGGTCGCTTTGACTTTTGTGATATACACTGCTATTCAGTGGACTTCTGCGCTACAGTGTGCTTTATTATGCTCTGCTTGGCTCCAGGGTGGCCAGCAATCGTGGTATCGGCACGTTAGGTTGAGCTATGCTGCGTTCGGGTGTGTTGAGTTTGTTGATGTTAGGATATGATGGCTCAGACATTTGTGCATTACACTACTATCTGCGGATTTCAGCGCTCTACTGAGTTCCAATATTTTCTGCTTGGCCCTGCGGAGGCCAGCAATAGTGGTCTCGTCATGTTAGGTTGAGTTACGTTACGTTCGAATGTGTTACGTTTGGCTAGGTTGTGATAGGGTACTTTGGCTTTTGTGGCATTCATTGCCATTAGGTGCATTTTTGCGCTCTAATGTGCTGTAATATGCACTGCTTGGCTCTGGGGCGACCAGTAATAGTACTCCCGGCACGTCAGCTTGAATAAGGTTAAGTTGGAATAGGTTATGTTTGGTCACGTTTCTTTAGGATTGCTTCGACTTAAGTGCTGTACATTATTATTCGGCGGGTTCCTGTAATATACTCGGCTCTACCGTATTCTGATTGGCTCTGGGGAGTACCGCAGCAGTGGTCGCGGCACGCTCTCTTGTGTTACCCTACGTTTGGTTTGATTAGGTTTGGTCCAGTTCTGTTAGGATATCTACGGCTTTTGTGCTTTTCAATGAATTGCGGTTGATTCCTGCTCTCTACGGTGCTCTAGTACATTCTGCTTGTCCCTGTGCAGGCCAGCAATAGTGGACTTGCAATGGTAGTTTGTGTTATGCTACGTTTGGATATGTTACGTTTGGCTATGTTATGACAGGATAGTTTAGACTTCTGTGCTATACACTACTATCCTCTGACTTCTGCGGTCTACTGCGATCTAATATTCTCTGCTTGGCTCTGGGGAGGCCAGTAATAGTGGCATCGGCACGTTCGTTTGTGTTACGATACGTTTAGTTAGGGTAGTTTAAGAAGGCATGTTTACGATTTCTTTGACTTTTGCGCCATACACTGATATTCGGAGTATTCCTGCACTATTCATTTCTCGGGCACACTCTGCCCCACTCTGGGTAGGCCAGCAATGGTGGTCGTGACACGTAGGTACAGGTATGTTACGTTTGGATAGGTTAGGTTATGATATGTTTGGTTGGGATAGCTCTGACTTTCTTGCTATATACCCCTATTCGGTTGATCTCTGCGCCCCACTGTGCTCTAGTACATTCCACTCGTCTCTGTGAAGTGCAGCAACAGTGGTCTCGTCATGTTAGGTTGAGTTAGGCTACGTTTGGATATGTTACGTTTGACTAGGTTAGGATAGGCTACTCTGACATTTGTGCTATTAACTGCTATTCGTTTGATTTCTGCGCTCAAATGTGGTCTAATATGCTCTGCTTGGGTCCGGGAGGCCAGAGATATTTGTCTCGTCACGATATGCTTAGTTACACTACGTTTTGATTTGTTAGGTTTGAAACAGTTAGGTCAGGATATGTTTGATTTTTGTGACATAGACGGCAATGCGGTGGATTTCTGCGCTCCAGTGTGCTGTAGTATTTCTGCACGACTCTGTTGAGGACTGCAAGTGCGGTCTCGCCACGTTAGGTTGAGATATGCTATGTTCGGTTGTGTTACGCTTGGGAGGTCAGAATAGGATTGCTACTACTTTCGAGCTATACAGTGCTATCCGCGGATATCTGCGCACCACGGTGGTCTAATGTTCCCTGCTTGCGTCCGTGGAGGCCAGCAATAGTTGTCGCGGCACGTTAGGTTGTGTTAGGTTACGTTTGGTTGGGATAGGAGTGCTTAATCTCGGTGAGGACAACTTAGGCATTCGCGCAATACGCTGACTTTCGGAGTGTTTCTGTGTGGTACTGTGCTCCAATATATTATGCTTAGCCCTGGGAGTGCCAGTAATGTTGGCCTAGGCACGTTAGGTTGAGTTATGTTAAGTTCCGTTAGCTTAGGTTGGGATAATTTCGGTAACGATATCATTGACTTTCGTGCTACACACTGTTTTTCGTTGGGTTTCTGTCACCGACTGCGTTCTACTTCATTCTGCTCGACTTTGGGAAGGCCAGCAATAGTGGCCGCGGCATGTTACGTTGGGGTATTCTACGTTTGGTTAGGTTATGTTAGCTTGGGTTGGACCTGGACAAATATGACTTTTGCAATATACACTGCGATCCTATGTACTTCTGCTTCCTGCTGTCCTCTAGTAAGTTCCGCTCGACATTGTGGAGGCCAGCAATTCTGGCCGGAGTACGAAAGGTTGGGTCACGATATGCTTGGATACGACAAGGTTGGATATATTGGGATAGGATAGCTTTGACTTTCTTGCTACACACTGCTGTTCGGTGGACTTCTGCGCAAAAGTGTGCTCCAGTATGTCCTGCTTAGTTCCAGGGTGGCCAGCAATAGTGGTCTCGCCATGTTGGGTTGTGTTATGTTACGCTCGGTTATGTTGCGTTTGGTTAGGTTAGGATAGGCTACATGGACTTTTGTGCTATACACTGCTATTCCCCTGATTTCTGCGCTCTAATGTGCTCAAATATGCTCTGCTATGCTCTGAGGTGGCCAGCAATAGCGGTCGCGGCACGTTAGGGTGAGTCTGGTTACGCTCGGTTATGTTACGATTTTCTGGGTTAGGAGAGGGTAGCCTAGATTTTAGTGCTGTAGTCTGCCATTAGGTGGATTCCCGCGCCACGGGATACTCTATTGCCTTCAGCATGGCTCAGGGAAGGCAAGCAATAGCGGCTTCTGCTCGTTACATGTTGTCGCGTTACATTCGGGTAGGTTGGGTCCGGCTAAGTTTTGTCAGAACCGCTTTAACTTCTGTTATGTACACTGCTATTCAGTGGAATTCTGATCTCTATTGCACTCCAGTATTTCCTGCTTGGCTCTGGGGAGGCCTGAAATAGTGGTCGTGGAATGTCAGGGTAAGTTATGATACGTTCTGTTATGTTACGATTCTCTAGATTAATAGAGGAATGCTATGCCATTAGTGCTGTTGTCTTCTATTAGGTGGATTTCTGCGCCCTACAGTGCTCTAATATCTTCAGCTTCGCTCTGGCTAGGCCAGCGATTTTGATCTCGGAACGTTATGTTGTGTCAGATTAGGTTCGGTTAGGTTGGGTTAGGCTTCGGTTGGGTAGAAAAGCTTCGACTTTTGTGCCGTACACGGCTGTTCGGTGGTTTTCTGCGCTCTACATTGCTCTATTATACTCTGCTCAACTCTGGGGAGGCGACAAATAGCGGCCGCGGCGCGTTATGTTGTGATAGGTCACGTTTTGTTAGGTTAGGTAAGGCTATGTTCGGCTAGGATAGCTTTGATTTTCGTGCTATACACTGTTATTCGGAGGATTTCAGTGACCTACTGTGCACTACTATCTTCTGCTAAGCTACGGGGGGCCAGGAGCTCTAGTCGCGGCACGTTATGTTGAGTTATTCTTCGTCTGGTTAGGTTAGGTTAGGTCAGGTTAAGCTAACATATCTACGGATCTGTGCAATTCACTGCAATGCGAATGACTTCTGCGCTTTACTAAGCTCTAGCATATTCTGCTTGGCTCTCGGGAGGCCAGCAGTAGTGGTATCGGCACGTCAGGTTGATCTTAGCTATGTTTGCTTATATTACGTTTCGTTAGATTAGGATAGGCTACTGTGTCTTTTGTGCTGTACACCGCTATTCGGTGGACTTCAGCGCCCTACTGTGCTCTTGTATATTCTGCTTGGCTCTTGGGATGGCAGCAATAGCGGTTCTCGGCAGGTTAGTTTGAGTTTTGTTACGTTCGGTTATGTTACCATCGGTTAGTCTAGGACAGGATGTCATTGACTCCAGTGCTATGGTCTGCTATTAGGTGGATTCCTGCGCTATAGAGTTCTCTAACGCCTTCAACTTGGCTCTGGGGAGGCCAGCAATAGTGGCCTCTGCTCGTTGCATTGCTTCACGTTACATTCGGTTAGGTTGGGCCAGGCTAAGTTTGGACAGGGTAGATTTAACTTTTGTGCTGTACACGGCTATTCGGTGGATTTCTGCGGTATGCTGTGCGCTGGTGAGCCCAGCTTGGCTCTGGGGAGGGCAACAACAGCGATCTCGGCACGTTAGGTTGAGCCAGGTTATGTTTGGTTATGTTCTGTTTGTTTGGGATAGGCTCGGGTAGCTTCGACTTTTCCGATATACACTGCGATTATATGGATTCGTGCGCTCTACTCCCCAACAACATGTTCCGCTTAACTGTGGGGAGTCCAGCAATAGTGGTCTCGGCACGTTACGTTGAGTCAGGTTATGTTCAGTTAGGTTGGCTTAGGCTAAGTTTACTCCGGATTGTTTTAACTTATGCGCTGTACGCTGCTGTTCGGTGGATTTCTGCGCTCTACTCTGCTCTAGTATGTCCAGCTTGGTCCTTGTGGCGGCCGGGGTTGGGAGAGAGCAACTATAGCGGTCTCGGCACATTAGGTTGAGTTACGTCTCGTTTGGTTATGCTAAGGTAGGCTAGGTTTGGAGAGAATAGCCTTGACTTTTGTGCGGTAGCCTGCTATTAGGTGGATTCTTGCCCCCAACAGTGCTTTAATATTTTCTGCTTGTCTCATGGAATGTCAGCAACAGAGGTCTCGGCTCCTTATGTTGAGAAAGGTTACGTTCGGTTAGGTTGGGTTAGGAAGTGTTCCGTCGCAGTAGCTTTAACTGTTGCGCTGTACGCTGCTATTCCGCCGATTTCTGCACTCTGCCGTGCTCTAGTTTGTCCTGCTTGGCTCTGCGGAGGGCAGGAATAGCGGTCTCGGCACGTTAGGCTGTGCTATGCCATGCTTGGTTATGTTGTGAGTGTTTGGTGTATGTCTGGGTAACTCTGTCTTTTCCGATGTGCACTGCGATCTCTGCGTCGTACCTTCGACCAATGTGCCCTTCCTGGGTATGGGTAGGCCAGAAATAGTGGTCGCGGCACGTTAGGTTGAGCTGGGTTACGTTTGGTTATGTCACGATTGCGTTGGTTAGGAGGGTATTGATTTGTCTGTAGAGCACCATTCTGCTATTATGTGGATTTCTGCTCCCTACAGTGCATTAATACCTTCAGCTTGACTTTATCAGGGCCAGCAATAGTGGTCTCGGCACGTTATGTTGAGACAGGCTACGTTCGGTTATGCTGTGTTAGGTAATGTTTGGTCAGGGTAGCTTTATCTTTTGTGCTGTACGCTGCTATTCGGTGGAATTGGGTGCTCTACTCTGCTCTAGTATGTACTGCTTGTCTCTTGGGTGGGCAATAATATCGGCCTCCGCACATTAGGCTGTGCCAGGCTATGTTTGGTTATGTCCCGTTGGTTTGGGTTAGGTTTTTGTAGCTTTGTCTCTTCTGATGTACACTGCGTTTATATGGATTTCTGCGTTCTCCTTTCCACTAGTCTGCTCCGCTTGACTCAGTGTAGGCCAGTAGTAGCGGTCGCGGCACGTTAGGCTGTGTTAGGCTACGCTTGGCTATGTTACGGTTGGTTAGGTTAGGAGAAGGTAGCTTTGACCTTAGGTGTATAGTCTGCTATTAGGTGGATCTCTGCACGCTACAGTGCTCTCATGTTTTCAGCTTGGCTCTGGGAAGGCCGGTAATAGCTATTACACAATGCTATTCGGAGAACATCTGCGCTCTACTGTGATCATGTGTGCTCTGGATGGCGCTGGGGAGGTTAGCAGCAGAGGTCTCGGCTCGTTAGGATTAGTTATTGTATGTTTGGTTAGGTTAGGTTATGCCCGGTTAGGTTAGACATCTTTAACCTTTGCGGTTGACGTTCCTATTTGTTGGCTTTCTGCGCTCTACTGTGCTCTACTATACTCTGCTGGAATCTGGGGAGGCCAGCAATAGTGGTCGTGGCACCACAGGTTGGGCTACGTTACGTCTGGTCATGTCGCGTTTGGCCAGGTTAGGTGATTGTAGCTTTGACTTTTGTGCAATGCGCTGATATTCAGTTGATTTCTGCGCTCTACTGTGGATGACTATAGGAATGCCTGCTGTTGTTGTCTCTGCACGTTAGGTTGAGTTGGCATAGGTTTGGTTGCGTCAGGTTGGGTTATTTTGGTCAGGGTAGCTTTGACCTTCGTGCCATATACAGTTACTCGGTCAATTCCTACCGTCCGCTATGCTCTACTCCAATCTACTGACCCTGGGGAGACCAGCAATCGTGGTCGCGGCAGGTTACGCTGGGCTTTGCCGCGATAGGTTCGGCTATGTTAGCCCGTGTGAGGTTTGCATATCATTGACTTCTTTGCTCTACACAGCCATCCTATATATTACGTTTGGTTTTGTTACGGTAGGTTAGGTTCGGAGAGGGCACCTTTGACTTTTGTGCTACATACTGCTTTTCGGTGGATTTCTACGCTCTACTCTGCCCTAACATGATCTGCTTTGCTCTGGGGAGGCCAGAAATGGTCGTCGCGGCATGTTATGTTATGTTATGTTACGTTGGGTAAGTATACGTTTGCACGTGTAAGGTTTGGATAGCATTGATTTTTCTGCTATACACTGCGATTCTAAGGATTCCTGCGCCCTACTCCACTATAATATGCTCTGCATGGCCCTGGGGATGCCAGGAATAGTGGCCGCGGCAGGTTAGGTAGCGTAATATTGCGTCTGGATTGGTTAGGTTGGGAAAAGTTAGGTTAAGATGCATTTGACTTTTGCGCTAAACGCTGCAGTGCGTTGGATTAGTGCCACCTACTGCGCTCTAGCATATTGGGCTTGGCTCTGGGGAGGCAAGCAATAGTGGACACGGCTGGTTAGGCTGATTAAGGGTACGTTCGGTTCCATTACGTTTAGCCATGTTGGGATAGGGTAGCTTCGACTATTGTGCTACGCAGAGCGATTCTGTGCACTCCTGCGCCATGCTCTCCTCTAATATGTTCTGTTTGGCCCTGAGGAGGGAAGCAGTAGCTGTCTCGGCACGATAGGAAGTGTTAGGTTGCGATTAGTACGATACGTTTGCCTATGTTAGGATTGGATAGCATTGACTTTTGTGCTATACACTGCAATGCAGTCGATTTTCACGCCCCGTTGTGCTCTAATATCCTACGCGTGGTTCTGGGGAGGTCAGAAATAGTGGTTTCGTCACGTTAGGTTGAGTTAGGCTACGCTTGGTTAGGTTAAGATGGTCTGGGTTAGGTCAGGACAGCTTTGACTTATTGCAATACACTTGCACCAGCAATGGTACACTTGGCTCGTAAGGATTAGTTAGTCTACGTTTGGGTATGACGGTATAGGTCACGTTTGGTTGGCATATCTTCGACTTTTGTCCTATAAAGTGCTAGCAGGAGGCTTTCTGCTCTCTGCTGCCGTCTAGCATATTCTGCTTGTCTCTGGGGAGGCCCGCACTAATGGTCTCGTCACGTTGGGTTGAGATACGTTGCGTTTGCTTATATTACGTTTGTGCAGGTTGGGATAGGGTATAGTTGACTTTTGCGCTATTGGCTGCTTCTCGGTGGATTTCTACGCTCTATATAGCACTACTATACTCTGCTCGACTCTGTGGGGCAGTAATAGTGGTCTCGGCTCGTTAGGTTGTATTAGGCTACGATTGGATAGTTTACGTTTCTCTGGGTTAGGTTTGGATAGCTTTAGTTTACGTGGTATACACTATTGTACGGCAGACTCCTGCGTTGCTCTGTGCTCTAGTATATTCTGCTTGGCTCTGTGGATTCATGTAATAGTGGTATCGGTACGATAGTTGTAGTTAAGCTACGTTCGGTTGTGTTACGTTTGGACTTCTTAGAAGAGGGTTGCTTCGACGCTTGTGCTATGCACTGCGATTCTATTGACCTCTGAGGTCTACTCTCCCCTAATATGTTCAGTTTGGCTTCGAGGAGGGTAGCAATAGTATTGGCGGCACGTAAGGTTGAGTTCGATTACGTTTGGTGGTGTTAGGATTGGTTATGTGAGGATATGGTAACTATGACTTTTGTGCTGCGCACTCATTTTCGGTGGATTTCTACGCTCTACTGTGCTCTAATATGTACTGCTTTATCTGGGGAGGACAGAAATGGTGGCCGCGCCATATTAGGTTAAGCTAGGTTACGTTTGGTTATGTTATGTTAGCATGGGTGAGGTCTGGATATCTTTGATTTTTCTACCATACACTGCAACTCTATGGATTCCTTCCCATACTGTCCCATAATATGCTCTGCACGGCCGCGGGGAGGCCAGCTATAGTGGTCGCGGCACGTTAGGCTGAGTCATATTACGCTTGGTTACGTTAGGTTTGGCTAGGTTACGACGGGATAGATTTAACTTTTGTGCTCTACACTGCTATTCGGTGGACATCTGCCCCCTGCTTCGCTCTAATATGCTCTGCTCGGCTTTGGGGAGAGCAGCAGCATTGGTCTCAGCATGTTACTTTGAGTTAGGTTACTTTCCGTTATATTAAGATTGGATAGGTTAGGAGAGGATAGCTATAACTTTTGTGCCAAACACCATTATTCGGTGGACTTCTGCGCTCTAATGTGCAGGAATATGTTCTGCTTGTCTCTGGGGTGGCCAGCAATAATGCTCGTGGCACGTTGGGCTTAGTTACCCAACGTCTGCTTTGGTTAGGTTAGGATAGGTTTGGCTAGAATGGCTTTGTCTTTTGCGCTGTATACCGCTATTGGCTAGATTCCTGCTTTCTACTAAGCTCTAGTATATTCTGCATGGCTGTGCGGAGGCCAGCTATAGTGGGCTCGGCACGTTAGGCTAAGCTGTGATGCGTTTGGTTATGCGACGTTTGCTTAGGTTAGGATAGGTTTACTTTGACTTTTGTGCTATACACCGCTATTCTGTGGATTTCTACGCACTACACTGCTCTACCATACTTTGTTCGGATATGAGTGTGCCAGAAATAGTGGTCTCGGCACGTCAGTTTGTGCTAGTCTATGTTCGGTTAGGATATGTTATTTTGCGTTTGGTAAAGATAGCTTTGACTTTCGCGGTATACACCGTTTTTTGGTGGATTTCTGCGCTCCATTGCGCACTAGCATGTTTTGCTTGGCTCTGCGGGGGCCAGAAACAGATGTATCGTCAAGTTAGGATTAGTTTTTCTACGTCCTGTTGGGTTAGGTCAGGTCTGGTTTGGTTAGGATACATTTCACTTTTGTGCTATGCATCGCTATTTGGTGGCTTTCTACGCTTTGCTTGGCTCTACCATACCCTGGTCGACTAAGGGTGGCCAGTAATGGTGGTCTCGGCACGTTAGCCAGCGCTAGGCTTCGTATGGTCTCATTAAGTTAGTTTGGGTTATGTTTGGATAGATTTGACTTTCGTGGTGTACGCTGATGTTCGGTGGATGTCTGCGCCCTTCTATGCTCTACTATATCCCGCTTGGCCATTGGGAGTCCAGCAATAGTCGTGGAGGCACGTTAGGCTAAGTTAGGTTACGTTTGGTTACGTTACGTTTGGCCCGGTTAGGACAGTATAGCTTTGACTTTCTTGTTGTAGACTGCTACATGGGTGATTTCTACGCTCTACGGTGCTCTAATGTGTTCTGCTTGTCTCTGGGAATGCCATAAATAGTGGTCTCGGCACGGTTGGTTGAGTTACGTTACGTTCCGCTTGGCTAGGTTGGGCTAGGTTTTGTTAGAGTAGCTGCGACTTTTGTGCTATATACAGCTATTGGGTCGACTTCTGCACTCTGCGCTGCTCTACCAGCATCCGCTTGCCTCTGTGGCGGCCAGCAATAGTGGGCGCGGCACGATTGGGTGTGTTACGTTAAGTTTGGTTAGGTAATGTTAGGCTAAGTCTGATTAGGATGGCCTTGACTTTTGTGCTATACACTGCTATTCGGTGGCCTCCTGCGCTCTTCTTTGCTCTAGTATATTCTGCTTGGCTATGGTGAGGACAGCAGTGTTGGTCTCGGCACGTTTGTCCGAACTAGATTGCGTTTGGTTATGTTACGTTTGGTTGGGTCAACTTAGGTTAGCTTGGACTTCCGCGATATATACTACCTTTCGGCGGATCTCAGCGCTCTGCATTGCGCTGCTACAACCTGCTCGACCATAGGGTGGCCAGTAACTGTGGTCTCGTCACATTAGGTTTGGTTGGGCGTCGTTTGGTTTTGTTAAGTTGGTCTGCGCCAGGTTTGGATAGCTTTGGCCTACGTAGTATACACTGTTCATCGGTGGCTTATTGAGATCTAGTGTGCTCTAGTATATTCTGCTCGGCTCTGGGAAGGCCAGCAATATCGGCCTCGGCACGTTAGGGTGAGATGGATTGCATATGGCCATGCGACGTATGGTTAGGTTAGGATGGGGCAGGTCCGACTCTTGTGATATACACCGCCATTCGGTGGATTTCTCCGCTCTACGTTTTTCTAATATGCTCTGCTTGGCTCTGGAGAGACCAGCAACACTGATGGCGGCCACTTAATTCGAGTTATGGTACGTTCGGTTAGGTTAGGATGGGACATGTTGGGCTAGCATTTCTCCCACTTTTGAGCTATACACGGCAAAGCTGTCGGTTACTGCGTTATACTGTGCTCTAGTGCATTCTGCTTGTCTGGGGAGGCTAGGAATAGTGGTATCGGCACGTTAGGTTGAGTTAAATTACGTTCGTTTGTGTTGCGTATGGTTATGTTAGGATAGGGCAACTTCGGCTATTGTGCTATGCACTGGGATTCTATGGATTTCTGCGCTCTACCTTCCTCTAACATGTTCTGAATGGCGATGCGGATGTCAGCAATAGTGGCCTTGGCACGATTGGTTGAGTTATGTTGCACTTGGTTAGGTTAGGTTATGCTACGTTTGGCTGGGATTGCTGCGGCTTTTGTGTTACACATTTCTACGCGGTGGATTAATGCACTCTACTGTGCTGTAATATGTTCTGCTCTGCTCTGGAGAGGCCAGCAATAGACGTCAGGTCTCAATATGTTTGGCTATCTTACGTTCGATTATGTTATGTTAAGTGACGTTAGGTACGGATATCTTTCACTTTCGTGCTCTACACTGCAATTTGGTGACATTCTGCTCTATGATGTGCTCTAGTATATTCCGCTTGGCCCTTGAGAGCCCAGCAATAGTGGTCACATTACGTGGAGATATGCTATGTTTGGTTAGGCTATGTTCGTCTGAGTTAAGTTTGGATAGCTTAGGCTTTGCTGACATGCACTGCGATACTATGGATTTCTGAGCTCTACTATCCACTAACATGTTCTGCTTGGCTCTGTGGATGCCATCAATCGTTGTCGCGGCACGTCAGGTTTTGTTATGTTGCATTTGGTGGTGTTAACTTTGGCTAGGTCAGGAGCTGCTGGTGTCGGCTAATGTGCTATATACTGCCATTCGGTGGATTTCTGCGCTCTACTCCCCTCAAATATGTTCTGCATGGCTCCAGTGAGATCAGCAATAGTTGTGTCGGCACGTTAGGCTGAGTTATGTTTCGTTTGGGTACGATACGTTTGTCCCGGTTCTAATAGGATAGCTTAGATTTAAGAGCTATACACTGCTATGCGGTTGATTTTTGCGCTCTAGATTGCTGTAATATGCTCCGTTTGGCTCTGTGGAGGCCAGCAACACTAACCTCGGCACCTCATGTTGAGCTACGGTACGTTCGGGTAGGTTAGGATATGACACATACGGCTAGGATTTTGCCCACTTTTGTGCTAGACAAGGCAATGCGGTGTATTACTGTGCTCTGCTGCGCTCTAGCATATTTCTTTGGCACTGGGGAGGCTAGAAATAGTGGTCTCGGCATGTTAGGTTTTGTCGAGCTACGTTCGGTTGTGTTACGTATGGCTACTTTAGGATAGGTTAGCGTCGACTATTGTGCTATACGCTGCGATTCTACTGACTTCTGCGCGCTACTGTGTTCTAATATGTTCTGCTCGGCTCTCGGCAGGCCAGCAATTGTGTGCTCCGCACGCTAGGTTGAGATACGTAACGCTTGGTTATGTTACGTTTGGTTATGTTAGGGTACGATAGCTTTGACTCTTACGCTACACACCGCTATTCGGTGGGCTTATGCGCTCTGCATTGCCCTAATATTCTCTGCTTGGCAATGGGGAGGGCAGCAAAGGTGGTCTCGGCACGCAAGTGTGAGCTAGGTTACGTTCGGTTACGTTACGCTTGATCAGGTTAGGACAGAGTAGCTTTGACTTGTGTGCTACACACAGCTAGGCGGATGATTTCTGCGCTGTACTGTGGTCTAATATATTCTGCTTGACTCTGGCGAGGCCAGCAATCGTGTCCTCAGCACGTTAGGTTGAGTTAGGTGACTCTTGGCTAGGCTAGGTTGGGTTAGATTAGGTTAGGGTAGCATTGCCTTTCGTGGTGTAATCTGTTTTCCGATGGATTTCTGCGCTCCTCTGTGCTCTTGTATGTTCTGCTTGGCTCTGGGAGGTCAGCAATGGTGGTCGTGGCGCGACAGGTTATGCTATGCTAAGTATGTAATGTTACGATTGGATAGGTACGATGGAATAGCTTTGACATTTGTGCTGTGCACCAATACCCGGAGGATTTCTACGCCCTACATTGGTCTTCAATACTCTGTTCGTCTCTGGGGAGCCCAGCAATAGTGATGGCGGCACGTTAGGTTAAGATACATTACGCTTGGTTATGTTAGGTTACGTTGGGTTAGGCTACGGTAGCAATTTCTTTGTGCTACACACTCCTATTGTATGGACTTCTGCGCTCTTCTTTGCGCTATCACACTCTGCCTGTCTCCGCTGACGCCAGAAGTAGCGCTGCCGGCAGGTTAGGTTGAGTTATTTTACGTTTGGTCAGGTAAGGTTAGGATAAGTTTGGTAGGATAGTTATGACTTTTGTGATATCGACTGCTGTTCGGAAGGTTTCAGCGTTCTACATTGCTATGATACACCCTGCTCGACTCTCGGGAGGGCAGCAATGGTGATCTCGGCACGTTAGGTTGTCTAATGTTACGTTTGTGTATGTCACGAATGGTTAAGTTAGGAGAGGATTGCTTTGACTTTTCTGCTGTACACTGTTACTCGGTGGATTCATGCGCTCTACTGTTCTCTAGTATGACCAGCATGACCCTGGAGAGGGCAGCAATTGTGGTATCGGCACGTTACGATTAGTTATTCTGCGTTTGATTTGGATATGTTAGGTATGGTTTGGTAAGGATATCTTTGACTTTTGTGCTTTGCACTACAATGCGGCGGGCTTTTGCTCACTGCTGTGCTCTGGTAAATTCTGATAGGCTCTGGGGAGGACAGAAATAGTGGTCCAGGCACGTTAAGTTAAGTTAGGCTTCGTTTGGTTATATTATGTGTGGCTAGGTTAGCCTGGGATAGCTTTGGCTTTCTCGGTATAAACAGCCTTTCGGTGGATATCTGCGGCCTACTCTGCTCTCATATTCTCTGCTCTGCTCTGCGTTGGGCAGAGATAGTGGCCGCGGCACATTAGTCTGTATTAGGTCACGATTTTGTATGTTAGGATAGGATAGCTAGGAATCTTGCACTGTACACTGCTATTCGTTGTATTTCAGAGCCCTGGTGTGATCTAATATTCCATGCTTTGCTCTGGGAATTCCAGCCATAATCGCTGCGGCGCCTTAGGTTGTGTTAGGTTAAGTTTGGCAAGGTTAGGCATGTTTGGGATGAGTTAGGTTATCTTTGACGTTCGTGCTATACACTGCCGTTCTATGGACCTGAGTGCTTCACTGTGCTCTATCATATTCTGCTTGCCTCTGGGAAAGCCAGTAATAGTGGTCGCGGCACGTTATGTCTAGTTATTCTAAGTTCGGGTAGGTTAGGTTAGGCTTGATTAAGTTTTGTGCTATACATTCCTGTTTGGCGGCTTTCTGCTCCCTACTTTGCTCCACCAGACTCTACTCGGCTCTGGGGAGACATCCAATAGCGATCGTGGCACGACAGGCTTTGATAGGCTACATTTGGCAATATCACGGCTGGTTAGGTTAGGAGAGGGTAGCTGTGGCTCTTGTGCTATACACCGCTATTCGGAGGATATATACGCTCTACACGGCTCTACTGCACTCTGCTAGCCTCGTGGTAGGCCAGTAATAGATTTCTCGGCACGTTAGGTCGGGTGAGGATACGTTTGCTTAGGGTATATTAGCATGGGTTAGGTACGGATAGCTTTGACTTTCGTCGTTTAAACTGTTTTTCGGCGGACTTCTGCGATCTACTGTGCTCTAGTATGTTCTGCTTGGTTCTGGGGAGGCCAGCAATAGTGGTCTCGCCACGTTAGGATGAGATAGGTAGCGTATGGTTATGTTAAGTTTGTTCAAATTACGATAGGGTAGCTTCGACTTTTATGCTATACACGGCTATTCGTCGGACCTCTGCCCCCTACATTGCTCCAATATACTCTGCGTGTCCCTTTGAAGACTAGCGATAGTATTCTCGGCACGTTATGTTTTGCTTGGTTTGGCTGGTTAACGGGTCTCGTCTCTTTAGATTCGGTTATTCTACATTTGGTTAGGTTAGGTTTGGTCAGGTTAGGTTAAGGTCTCCTTGACTTTTGTGCTACACATTGAAATGCGATCGATTCCTGCGCTCTACTGTGCCTTAGAATATTCTGCTTGCCCCTGGGGATCCAGGCAATACTTGCCTCGGCGCGTTAGTTTGAGTTAAGCAACGTTCGCTTGTGACGCGTTTGGCTGTCAGAATCGGGTAACTTCGACTATTGAGCTATGCACTGCGATTGTATAGACACCTGCGCTCTACTCTCCCCTAATATGATCCGCTTGGCTCTGATGGGGGCAGCGACAGTCGTCTCGGCAGGTTAGGAAGAGATAGGTTAGTTTTGTTTATGTCACGTTTGGTTAGGTTAGGATCGGAAAGCGTAGAATTCTATGCCATGCGCTGTTATTCGGGGGATTTCTGCGCTCTACGTTGCCCTATTATACTCTCCACGCCACTGGAGGGGCCAGCAATTTTGTGTCCTTCACGCTATATTGAGTTAGGTTACGCTTGGCTTGGATAGGTTAGGATATGTTAGGTTAGGGTAGCTTTGACTTTTGTGCCATACACGGCAATTCGGTCGATATTTGCGCCCTGCGTTGCTATAATCTCACCCGCTTTTCTCTGCGGAGGCCAGGAATGGTGGTCGCGGCACGTTTGGTTGAGTTATGTTACGTTTGGATATGTAAGGTACTATGTTTGGTTAGGTTGGTTTTGACTTTTGTGCTGTACACTGCTACCGGTGGCTTTCTGGGCTCTACTGTGCTCTAGTGTATTCTGCTTGATTTTTGGGAAGCCAACAGTATTGGTCCCGGCACGTTACTCTGAGGCACGTAGCGTTCCGTTATGTTACGTTTGGTTAGGTTATGATAGGATAGATTGGACTTTTGTGCTGTACACCGCAATTGGGTGGATTTCTGCGCTCTACTCTTATCTAATATGCCATGCTTTGCTCCGGGAATTCCAGAAATCATGGCCGCAGCTCGTCAGGTTTGAATACGTTACGTTTGTTTCGGTTAGGTTTGCTAGTGTTAGGTTAAGTTATCTTCGAATTTCGTGCCGGGCACTGCGGTTCTATAGATTTCTGCGCTCTACTCTTCTCTAATATGTACTGCTAGGCTCCGTGATGGCCAGCAATAATATTTTCGGCACGTGAGGCTGAGATAGGATGCGTTTGGTTATGTTACGTTTGGCTTGGTTAGGATAGGGAAGCTCAGACGTTTGTGCTATACACTGCTCTTCGGTGGATTTCTGCGCTCTACAATGATACACTATGCTCTTCCCGCCTCTCGGGAGACCAACAATAGTGGTAGAGGCACGATACTTTCAGTTATGTTACGTTTGGTTATTTTAAGTTCTGTTATGTTAGGAAACAGTAGCTTAAACTTTTGTGTTATACACTGCTGTATGGTGTATTTCTGCTCTCTACTGTGCTCTAATATATTCTGCTTTGCTCTGGGAGCTCAGTAATTGTGGTCTAGGCACGTTATTCTGCGCTACGATGCGTTAAGTTTTGCTACGTTTTGTTACGTAGGACTAGGGTAGCTTAGACTTTCGCGCTGTAAGCCGCTATTCGGTGGATTTCTGCGCTCTACTGTGCTCTAGTATGACCTGCTTGGCTCTGGAGAGGGCAAAAATAGCAGTCCCGGCACTATAGGATGAGTCATGATGCTGAGTTATATTACGTTAGGCTAGTTATGATTTGGCTAGTTTTAGATAGGGTAGCTTTGACTTTTGTGCTATACACTAATATTCGGTGCATTTCTGTGCTCTACTGCGCTGTAATATTCTCTGCTTGGAGATGGGAAGTCCATCAATACCTGGATAGGCACATTAGGCTGGGAATGGTTACGTCTGGTTATGTTAGGATGTCTTCTTCATATCTGCTTTACACTTCAATGCGCCGGATTTCTGCGCTCTAATGCACTTTACTATATTCTGCTTGGCTCCGGGGTGCTCAGCAACAGTGGTCTAGGCACGTTAGGTTGGGATAGGTTACGGTAGATTATGTTACGTTTGGTTGGGTTAGGCAAGGTTAGCTTTGACTTTTCTGCAATACACTGCTATTCTGTGGATTACTGCGCTCTACACAGCTCTAATATTCTCTGCTTGGCTCTGCGGAGGACAGCGATGGTAGTCACGACACGTTGTGTTGGGTTAGGCTGCGTTTGGTTAGGTTGGAGTAGTGCAGGTTTGGTCAGGGCATCTCTGACTTTTGTGCGTTACACTGCAATGCGGCGGATTTCGTGACCTTACAGTGCTCTAGTATATTCTGATTGGCGCTGCGAAGATGAGCAGTAGTGGTCTAGGCACGTTGGGTGGAGCTAAGTTACGTTTGGTTATGCTTTGTTTGGCTAAGTTAGGCTTTGTCAGATTTCACCTTTGCGCTATACACTGCTCTTCGGTGGATTTCCGTGGTCTACTGCCCTCTAGTATATTCTGCTTGGATCTGGCCTAGGCCAGCAGCTGCGGTCTTGCCACGTTAGCTGGAATTATGTTACGTTCGGTTTGCTTAAGTTAGTTCATGTGTGTCTTGGATATCTTCGACTTGCGTGCTATACATTCCAATGGGGAGGGTTTCTGCGTTCTCGTGATCTCTAGGATATGCTGTTAGGCTGTGGGGAGGCAAGCTGTACTGCTCTCGCCACGTTAGGCTTAACTAGTTTACATTTTGTTATGATAAGTTTGGTGATGTTAGGAGACGATACTTTCGACTTTTTTCCAACACACGGCTATTCTGCGTATTTCTGCGCTCTACATTGCTCTAGTATGCTCTGCTTGCCTCTGCGGAGGCCAGCAATAGTGGCCTCGGCACGTTAGTCTGAGTTATGTTACGTTTAGTTACGCTAAGTTCTGTTAGGTTAGGATAGGATAACTGAGACATCTGTGCTGTACATTGCTGTCCGGTGGATTTCTGCGCTCTACAGTGTTCTAATATCTTCTGCTCGGCTCTGGGGAGGCCAGCGATTGTGGTTTCGGGACGTTAGGTTCAGTTATGTTACGAATGGTTATGTTAGGTTTTGCTGGTTTCGGTTAGGATAGCTTTGTCTGCCGTACTGTACACTGCTATCAGTTGGATTTCTGCGCCCCTCTGTGCTCTAATATATTCTGCTTCGCCCTGGCGTGGCCAGAAATAGTGGTCGCGGCACGTTCTGTATAGTTATGCTACGTTTGTTTATGTTACGTTATTTTGGGTTAGGATTGGATAGCTTCGATTTTGCAGCTATGCAGTGTGATTCTATGGATTTCTTATCGTTACTCTACTCTCTTATATTCTGCTCGTCACTGGGGGGCCAGCAATAGTGGTCGCGGCGCGTTAGGTAGGGTCAGGTTTCGCTTGGTTGTATCACGGTTGGTTAGGATAGGATAGCGCAGCTTTGACTTTTGTGCTACACACTGCGATTCCATGGATTTCTGCGTTCTACTCAGCTCCAATATGTTTCACTTGTTTCTGTGTGGGAGGCAGGAATAGGTGTCTCGACAAGCTTGGCTGAGTTATGTTACGTTTTGTTACGCTAAATTTGGTTAGACTAAGGTAGAATTGCTTCGACTTTAGTGCTGTACGCTTCTATTCGGTGGATTTCTGCTCTCTACTCTGCCTTAATATCTTCTGCTTTTATCAGAGGAGGCCAACAATAGTGGTCTCGGCACGATTGCTCGAGCTTGTTACGTTTGGTTAGCTTGGGATCAGCTATGTTCGGTTAGGGCTGCCCTGACTTTCGTGCTATACACCGCACTGCGGAGGGTTTCGCCGCTCTACTTATCTCTAGTTAATGCTGCTTGGCTCTGGGGTGCCAGCAAGAGTGCTCTCGCCACGTTAGGTTGAAATAGTTTATGTTTGGTTCTGATAAGTTTGGTTATGTTGGGAGACGACGGTTTCGTCTTTCGTCCAATACACGGCTATTCGGTGCATATCTGCGAACTACATTACTCTAATTCTCCCTGCTTGGCCCAGGCTATGCCAGCAATTTTGGTCGCGGCACGTTGTGTTTAGTTAGGCTACGTATAGCTAGGTCACGATGGTTTGGTTATGTCTGGATATCTTTGCCTCATTTGCTGTACACTGCGATTCTATAGATTTCAGATCGCTACTCCCCTCGTCTGTGTTCTGCTCGACTCTGTGGTGGCAAGCAACTGTGGTCCCGGCACGTTAGGTACAGCCATGTTACGTTTGGTTATGACACGTTTGGTTAGGTTAGGAGAGGATATCTTTGACTTTTGTGCCATACACTGCTACTCGGTGGATTACTGCGTTCTACTGTGCTCTAAGATGCTCTGCTTGGCGCTGGGGAGGCCAGAAAACGAGGTATCGGCTCGTCAGGTTGAGCTATACTAGGTTTGGTTCCGTTAGGCTATGTCTGATTAGGCTAGAATATATTTGACATTTGCGCTTCTCACTTCAGTGCGTCGGATTTCTGCGCTCTACTGTGATCTAGTGTATTCTGCTTTGACTTATGGTGATCAGCGATAGTGGCCTGGGCACGTTACGTTGGGTTAGGTTCGCGTTTGGCTTTGTTATGGTTTGTTAGGTTAGGCTAGGGTAGCTTTGGCCTTTGCGCTGTACACTGCTATTCGATGGACCTCTGCATTCTACAGTGATCTAATCTTCTCTGCTTTGCCCTGGGAATTCCAGAAATTGCGGCCGCGGCTCGGAGAGTGTTGTTAGGTTAGGTTTGTTTGCATTAGGTTATGATATCTTTGACTTTCGTGCTATACGCTGCCATTCTATAGACATCTGCGCTCTACTCCCCTCGAATTAGCCCTGTTTGGCGATGTTGAGGTCAGCAACAGTGGGCTAGGCACGTCAGTTTGGGATCGGTTACGTTTGGTTAGGTTAGGTTAGGGCAGGCTTGGTTAGGGTATCTCGTACTTTTCTGCTGTACACTTCAATGCGGCGGATTTCGGCCCAGTATTGTGCTCCACTATATGCTGCTTAGCTCTGGCAAGGTCAGCAATTGTGTCGTAGGCACGTCAGGTTGAGTTATGTTACGTATGGTTTATTACGTTTGCATATGTTAGGAAAGGATTGCTTTCACCTTTTTGCTGCATACTGCCATACGGTGGATTTTTGCTGTCTACTGTGATCTAATATTCCCTGCTTTGCCCTGGGAATTCCAGAAATAGCGGCCGCGGCCCTTTGAGTCTAGTTAGGTTACGTACGGTTAGGTTGGGTTTCCTTGCGTTAGGTTAGGATGTCTTTGGCTTACGTGCCATACACTTCCATTCTATGGACCTCTGCGCTCTACTCTCCTCTAATTTGCCCTGCTTGGCGATGGGGTGTCCAGCAATGGTTGCATCGGCACGTTAGGTTTAGTTGGGCTGCACCACGCTATATTACCTTTACATACGTTAGCACAGGATAGCTTTGTCTTTTGCGCAATACACTGCAATTCGGTGGATTTCTAAGTCCTACGTCGCTCTACTATATTCTGCTTGGCTGTGGGCAGTCCAGCAATGGCGGTCGTGGCACGATAGGTTGAGCTATTTTATGCTTTGTTTGGTTAGGTTAGGTAAGTTTTGGTTCGGATGGCTTTGACTTTTGTGCTGTACACTGCTACTCCTTGGATTTCTGCGCTACACTGTGATCTAATAAGATCTGCTTTACTCTGCAGAAGCTAGAAATAGTGGCAGCGGCGCGATCGGCTGAGATATGTTACGTTTGGTTAGGCCAGGGTGGGATATGTCTGGTCTTGGTTGCTTTGGCCTTGGTGCTATACACTGTTATTAGGTAGATTCCGGCGCCCTACAACGATCTAATATGCTCTGCTTGGCTCTGGAGAGGCCAGCAATAGTAATCTCGTCACGCTATCTCGAGATAGGCTACGTTCGGTTATATTACGTTTGATTAGGGTTGGATAGGGTAGCTTTGACTTTTTGCTATACGCTGCTATTCGACGGACTTCTGCACTCTAGTGTGCTCTAATATGTTCAGCTGGGCCCCGGGAAAGCTAGCAATAGTGGTCTCGGCACGTTACGCTGAGTTAGGATACATGTTGTTAGGTTAGGTTATTAAAGGTTAGGTTGGGTTATCCTTGACTTTTGTGCTTTACGCAGAATTGCGGCGGTATTTAGTGCTCTACTATGTTCTAGTAGAATCCGCTTGGCTGTGGGGTTGTCAGCAATATTGGTCTAGATACATTACGTTGAGTTATGTTACGCTCGCTTACGTTACGTTTGGATAGGTTAGTCTAGGATAACATTGACTTTTGCGCTGTTGGCTGCTATTGGGTGGATTTCTGCTCACTACTGTAATCAAATACGCCCTGCTTTGATCTGGCGAGGCGAGAAGTTTTGGCCGCCGCGCGATAGGTTGATTTATGCTACATTTCGCTAGGTTGGGTTTGTTTAGGTTAGGTTATGATATCTTTGACTTCTGTGCTATACACCGCTATTCGGAGGATTTCTGCGCGCTACTGCGCTCCAGTGTATTCTGCTTGGCTATGTGAAGGCCAGCATTACAGCTCTCGGCTCGCTAGTCCGGGTTATGTTGCGTTTGGCTGTGTCACGATTGGTTGGGTTAGGAGAGCATAGCTTAGACTTTTGTGCTCTACGCTGCAATTCGGTGGATTCCTGCGCTCTACGTTGTTCTACCAGACACTGCTAAACTCTCGGGAGGTCAGCAATGATGGTCGCAGCACGTCAGGTTGGGTTACGTCACGTATGGTTATGTTCGGTTAAGACGTATTAGGTTAGAATACCTTCGACTTTTTTCGTACACAATGCTAGCCTATGGGCTTCTGCGTTCTTCAGTTCGCTTTCACACACTGCTTGACTCTGCGGACGCCAGAAATAATGATTTCGGCAGGTTATGTTGAGATCTGTAACGTTTGGTTATGTTATCTTCGCTTGATTTGTTAGTGCTGGCTATGGCTTTTGTGCTCTACGCTGCTGTTCTGTCGACTACAGAGTCCTACATTGCTCTGCTATACGCAGCTTGGCTCTCGTGAGGCTAGCGAAAGTGGTCGTGGCACCCCACTTTGTGTTACGTTACGTCTGGTTCTGTCACGTATTGTCAGGTTAGGGGAGGATAAATTAGATGCTTGCGTTGTACATTGCCATTCGTTGGATATGTTCGCTCTACTGTGATCTAATATGCTCTGCTTTCCTCTGGCGACGCCGGAAATTGTAGTCTCGGCACATTAGGTTTAGTTCGGCTACGTCCGGTTAGGTTATGCTAGTTTGGGTTAGGCTTCGATAGCTTTGTCTTTCGTGTTATACACTGTCATTCGGTGGAACTCTGCTCCCTTCTGTACAATACCATACTCTGCTCGAATCTGAGTAGGCCAGCAACAGTGGTCGCGCGTCTCTACTTTGAGTTATGTTACGTTTGGCTATGTCGCGATTTGTGAGGTTAGGAAATGACGGCTTTGACTTTTGTGCTACACACTGATGTACGGTGTAATTATGCACTCCCCGTAGATATACTATACTATGCTCGATTGCAGTGTATAGCACAAAAGTAATAGCTATCCTATCCTAACTTAACCAAACGTAACATAAACAAACGTATCCTAGCTGAGCATATCGTGACGAGACTGCGTTTGCTGGCCTCCCCAGGGCCAAGCAGAGCATATTTGAATAATGCAGATGGCTGGAATCCAACGAGCAGCAGTGTATAGCATAAAAGTCGTTGCTATCCTAGCCTAACCAAACCAAACGAGAAATAGCAAAACGTAATATAACTCAACCTTACGTGACGCGACAAATATTGCTGCCATCCCAGATGCAAGCAGAACATACTGGAGCATAGTAGACCGCGGAGATCCACCGAATTGCAGTGCATAGCACAAAAGTAGATGCTAACTCGGCCAAACGTAGAGCGCCGAAGTGAACCGAATAGCAGTGTATATCACAATAGTCAAAGAAGTCCTAACTAAGCCTTCCTAACCTACCTATCCCTTTCAAACGTAGAGTAACTATAGACAACGTGACGAGAGAATAATTGATGACCTCCACACAGCAAGGCAGCGCACATTTGAGCACATTAGAGCGCAGATATCATCCGAATAGATGCGAAGAGCACAGAAGTCAACGTATCCTGACCTAACCTATCCAAACGTTACATATCCAAACAGAGCCTAACATGACGAGACACCTATTGCGCATCTCCACAGAGTGAAGCGTAGTATATTAGAGGACAGGAGCGCGCAGAAATCCACCCAGATGCAGTGTATAGCACAAACGCGAAGATACCCGGACATAACCTGACCTAACCTAACATAACCGAACACACCGTAACTCAAAATAACGTTTCGCGGCCACTGCTCCCGCCCTCCCCTGAGCCAAGTAGAATGCATCAGAGCATAGTAGACCACAGAAACCCACAGAACAACAGTGTATGGTAGGACAGTCAAAGGTAACCTAACGAAACTTACCATAACGTAACATATCCACGCGTAACCTAACTCCACCTGACGTGCCACGGGCACTATTGCTCCCCTCCTCAGGGTCAAGCAGAATGTAGTAGAGCAATGTAGAGCGCATGAGTCCACCAATAGCAGTTTATAGTACAAAAGTGAAGGAAACCATAACTGAGGCATCCAAACATTACCTAACCAAACGAAATCTAACTCAACCTAACGTGCCTGGAATACTATTGCTGGATACCCCAGAGCCAAGTAGACCATATTATACCAGATTAGAGCGCGGAAACCCAGCGTATAGCGGTGCACAGCACAAAAGGCGAAGTAGCCTATCATAACCTCTCCAAATGCAAAATGACCGAGCGTAACCTAACTAAGCCTAACATGACGAGACCACCGCTGCCCTCCTCCACAGACACAAGAAGAATGCACCAATTCACAGTATAGCGCAGAAATCGACCGCATTGCAGTGAATAACACAAAAGTCGTAGTTACCCTAGCATAAGCTGCCCAAACCTAACCTGAACAATCGTAGCGTATCTCAACGTAACGCGCAGCGACCACGGATCCTGACCCGCCTATTCCCAAGCAAAATGTGGTACAGCACGGTAGATAACAGAAATACACCGAGTATGGGTGTATAGCTCGAAAGTACGGGCTATCCCCACAATACTTTACCTAACCTAACGTAACCAAACGTAAAAGAACACAACCTGACGTGCCACGACCAATCTTGCTAGCCTCCGCAGTGTCAAGCAGAGCATATTAGAGCACAGTGGAGTGGAGAAATCCACCGAAAAGCAGCATGTAGCACAAAAGTGAAAGGCAACATATCTTAGCCTAACCGAACGTTACTCTACCAAACGTGACAAGACACAACTTAACGTGCCACCACCACTATTGCTCTCCTCGCTAGAGCCAAGCAGAATATATCAGAGGAGAGTAGTGCGCAGGAATTCATAGAATTGCAGTGTACAGCAGAAAAGTAGGAGGTATCCAAACCAAACCAGAGCTAACATAGCCTAACCTAACGTTGACGGACTCATCGTAACGGGCCGCGGCCACTATTTCCGGCTTCCCAGGGTCTATCAGAATAGAGTAGTTCGAAGTGGAGGGCAGGAATCCAACGAATAACTGCATATAGCACAAGAGTCAATGATATCCTAACCAAACCTGGCCGAACATAACCTAACCAAACGTAGAGTATCTAAACCTAGTGTGCCGCGACCACCATTCTTGGCGTCCCCGGAGACAAGCAGAATATACTAGAGCACCGTAGAGCGCCGAAATCCACCGAATAGCTGTGTATAGCGCAAAAGACAAAGCTATCACCTCCTTACATAGCCAACGCTAACATGACCAAACCTAACGTAACAGAGCCTGGAGAGCCACGACCAGTATCGCTGGACTCACGAGAGCCAAGCAGGGCGTAGCAGAGCAATGTCGGATGCTGGAATTGACAGAATAGGAGCGCATTGCACAGAAGTCAATGCTATCCCCACCAAACCGAACCAAATCTAACATAACCAAACGTAACATAACACTGCCTAACGCACCGAGAGCAATTTTCCTGGCGTCCACAGACACAAGCAATGTGAGATCGCGCAATGGAGAGCGCAGAAGCTCATAGAATAGCATTGTGTAGCAGAAAATAAACTGAAACAAATGTGCGACGACCACCGTTGCTCGCCTCCACAAAGGCAAGCAGATGCCAGTATAGCAATGCAGTACACAGATATCGATGGAACAGCAGTGTAAAGCTCAAATGTCAGGGCTAACCTAACCAAACCTATCCTAACCTAGCGAAACCTAACGTAACCTAACTCTTCCTAGCGTGCCAGGCCCACCATTGCTGGCCTCGCCAGAGCCAGGTAGGACATACTACAGCACACTAGAGCGCAGAAATTCAACTTATAGCGGTGTACAGCGCACAAGGCAAAGCTATCCTCTCTTAACCTAACCAAACATGACAAAACAAAACGAAGACTATCTCAACCTAACGTGCCGATAACACTACTGCTGGCATCCCCAGCTCCAAGCAGAGCATATTAGAGCACAGAAGAGCGCAGAAATCCACCGCATTATTGTTTATACCACAAAAGTGAGGCTGTCATAGCCTAACACAACCGAACATAACATAACCAAACGTAACCTAACACAATCTGTCGCGTCGCGGCCACCATTTCTAGAATTCCTAGAGCGAAGCAGGGAGTATTAGATCACGGAGGAGCGCAGGAATCCACCGAACAGCAGTCAATACCGCAAAAGTAAATTCTACCCTATTATAACATATCCAAACTTAATATAGTCAAACGTAACCTTACCTAACCAAAAGTGCGGAGACCACTGTTGCTGGCATCCACAGAGTTGAGCAGCGTATAGTAGAGCAATGAAGAGCGCCGAAGCCCACCGAATAGCAGCGTACAGCGCAAAAGTCAAAGTTACCGTTTCCTAACCCAACCAAACGTGACATATCTCAACCAAACGTGCCTACACCACTATTGATGACCGCACGAGAGCAAAGCAAACGAAACAATAGCACTTGAGAGCGTTGAAATTCGCGGCTCTGAAGTGCAATGCACAAAAGACAAAGATATCCTAACTTAACATGACACAGCCTAACCTAGTCAAACGAAGCCTAACTCAACGTAACGTGCCGATACCACCATTGCTGGCACCCACAGCTCCAAACAGTGCATATTACAGCGCAGTAAAGCGCCGAAATCCACCAAATAGCAGAGTATGGCCGAAAAGTCAAAACTGCCATATACTGACCTAGCCAAACGTAAACTGACCGAACTCAGCATAGCTCAACCCAACGTACCGAGACCAGAATTGTCCCCCCCCCCCCCCCCGGTGAGAAGCAGAGCAAATTACAGCGCAGTAGAGCGCAGAAATCCGCCGAAGAGCAGTGTATGGCACAGAAGTCTAAGCTACCTTATCCTAATCTAACCAAACGTAACATAACGCAGCCGAACGTGCCGGGACCACTACAGTTGACATCCACATAGCCAAGCTGAGTAATCAGAGCTCAGTAGAGCGCAGAATTCCACCGAAAAGCCGTGTGTAGTACAAATGTCAATGGCATCATTACCAACCTTAACATACCCTAACGAAATCAAACGTACCCTAACAAAGCCTAACGTACCATGAGAGCCATTGCTGACCTCCCCAGAGTCGAGTAGAACATAGTAGAGCAACGAAGACCGCATAATCCCTCCAAATAGCAGTGTGTAGCACAAAGGTCAAAGCTATCTTGTCCTAACATGACCAAGCGTAGCGTAAACAAAGGCATCCTAACTCATCCTATCGAGCCGGGACCACTGCCATTGCTCTCCTCAGAGCCAAGCAGAACACATTAGAGGAGAATAGAGCGCATAAATCCATATAATCGAATTGGATAGCATAATAATCGAAGCTGCCTTATGATACCGTAACCAAACGTAGCATAACCGACCATATCCTAGCCCTACCTAACATGCCGAGATCATTATTGCTTGCCTCTGCAGATGCAAGAAGAATATACTAGAGCAAAGTAGAGCGCACTAGCGAACCGCATTACAGTTTATAACACAAAAGTGGAATATGTCCTAACCTAACCTCACCAACCGTAACATAACCGAACGTAACCTAAGTAAACCTCACGCGCCTAGACCACTATGGCTGGCCACCCCATCATCAAGCAGAACATATTATGGAGGGTAGAGCAGGACGTCCATCAAATGGCAGTGTATTGCACAAAAGCCAATGATATTCTAACCTAACCGAAACAAACCTCACCAAGCCAAAAGTATCCCAACTGAACCTAACGCGCCGGCAACTATTTCTGGCACCCCAGAGAAGAGCAGAGAATATTACAAAACAGTTGAGCGCAGAAATTCCCCGGATTGCAGTGTATAGCACAAAAGGCAAAGATATGCTTGTCTAACCTGACCCAACCTAACCCAACCAAGCGTAGAATAACAAAACCTAACGAGTCGAGACCGCTATTGCAGGCCTCCCTAGAGCCAAGCAGAATATACTAGAGCACAGCAGAGGGCAGAAATTCAACGAACTGCGCGTTGTAGCTTAAAAGTCAAAGCTGTCCTCTCCTAACCTTACCAAGCTTAACATAACCAAACGTTATCTATCTCAAACTGACGTGCCGAGTACAATGTTGCTGGCCTCGCCAGAAGCAAGCAGAACATACTAGAGCACAGTTGAGCGTAGAAATCCGCCGAACAACAGTCTATATCACGAACGTCAATGCAACCCATGCCTAACCCAAGCTAACATAACCTAACCGAACGTAGCCTAATTCAAGCAAACGTACCGCGAACACAATTACTGGACAACCGGTGTCGAGCAGAGTAGAGTAGAGCGAAGTAGAGCGTAGAAATCTTCCGAATAGCCGAGTATAGCACAAAAGTCGGAGTTCCCCTATCCTAACCTAACCAATCGTAGCACTACTAAACGTATCCTAACGTATCCTATCGAGCCATGACCACTAATGCTGGTATCCCCAGAATCGAGCAGAGTATAATAGAGCACAGTAGAGCTCAGAAAGCCACCAACTAGCAATGTACAGCACAAAAGTCAAGGATATCATAACCTAACCTCGCGAAACCAAACCTAGCGAAAAGAAGCCTAACTCAAACTAGCGTGCCGAGAACACTACTGCTGGCATCCCTAGCGCCAAGCAGGGCACATTAGAGCACGGTAGAGCGTAGAAATCCACCGAATTGCAGTGCATAGCACATAAGTAAGAGCTATTCTGTCTAAGCCTCGCCTAACCTTATCTAACCACACCTATCCTAACCGTATGCGGCCTCTCTCAGCCTAACCTAACGAGACCACAATTTCTGGCCTACCCTGGCCCCAGCGGAGTACACTAGAGTGGAGTGGAGTGCACGAATCCACCGAATGGCAGTGTGTAGCGCAAAAGTCAAAGCAACCTTATCCCAGCATAACGAAACGCAACAAAAGCTGACGTGACGTAACCCAAACTGACGAGAAACTACCGCTATTGCTGGCCTCACAAGAGCTAAGCAGAGTATAGCAGAGCAATGTAGATCGCTGAAATCAGCCAAACAGCAGTGTATAGCACAAAGGTCGAAGCTGTTCTAACCAAACCTGGCCAAGTCGATTATAACCACGCGTAACATAACTCAGCTTAGCGTGCCGTGACCATTATTCTTGGCGTCCACAGAGACAAGCAATGTGTGGAAGCGCATTGAAGAGCGCAGAAGTCCATAGAATAGCTGCGTGTAGCACAAATGTCTAAGCTACACTAACCTAACACATCGTAACCTAATCTAACGGAACATAACCTAACACAGCTTATCGTGCCGAGACCACTATTGCTGCCATCACCAGAGCCAAGTAGAACATATAAGAGGGAAGTAAAGCGCAGAAATCCGTCGAAGAGCAGTGCATAGATAAAAAGTCTAATTTACCCTGTCCTAACGTAACAAAACGTAACATAACCTCACGCAACATAACACAGACTAACGTGTCGTGCCCTCTATGGCTGGCCTCCGCATAGCCGAGCAGTATATACTAGTACCTCAGTAGGGTGCAGCAATGCACAGGATAGCAGTGTATAGCATAAAAGCCATATACCCATCTTGACCAAACTTATCCTAGCCTAGCCAAAGCGAACGGAAAATAACTCAATCGTACGTGCCACTAACGTTATTGCTGGCATCCTCAGAGACAAGCACAATATATTAGAGCAGAGTGGAGCGCAGAAAGCCACCAAATAGCAGCGTGTGGCACAAGAGTCAAAAACTTTCTAACCAAATCTGACCCAGCCTAACCTAATCAAACATGGAATAACTACACCTAACGAGCCGAGACCACTATCGCAGGCCTCTCCAGGGTCGAGCAGGGCATAGTAGAGCAATGAGGAACTTAGGAATCATTCGAATATATGTGTATAGCGCAAGTGCCATAGTTAACCTATCCTAACTTAGCCAAACGTAACATAACCAATCGTGACCTGACTCAACCAAACGTGACTGCACCGCTATTGCTGACATCACCAGAGCCGAGCCGAATATACTAGAGCACAGTAGAACGCAGAAATCCGCCGCATAGAGGTGTAAAGCGGAAAGGTAGAAGCGACCCAGACATAGCCTGACCTAACCTAACCCGAGCAAACGTAACCCATCCCAACCTAACGTGCCTATCCCACTATTGCTGGCCTCCACAACACGAAGCTGGGTATGTTAGAGTTGTACGCAGAGGTTCAGAGAATGGCAGTGCATTGTACGAAAGTCAAAGGTATCCCAACCTATTCCAAACAAACCTAGCCTAACCAACCGTAAACTAACTCAACATTACGCGCCGCTGCCGCCGTTCCAGGTATCTCCACAGCAAAGCAGGGAATGTTAGATCACAGCAGAAAGCATAATTCCTACGAACAGCAGTGTACAGCGCAAAAGTCAAAGCTATCCTCTCATACCCCAACAAAACGTAACAAAACCGAACGTAACATAACACATCCTATCGTGCCTTGACCGATATCGCTGGCCTCCCTAGAGCAAGGCAGAAAATACAAGAGTGGAGGAGTGCGCATAAATCCGTCGCAATGATGTGCAAGGCACAAAAGTCAAAGATACCCTAACCTAACATGACAAAGCCTAAAATAGACAAACGAAGCATGTCTCAACCTAACGTGCCAAGGACACCACTGCTGGCATCCCCAGAGCCAACCAGAACACATTAGTGGAAAGTGGAAGGCAGAGAATCCATAGAACAACAATGTATATCAGAAATGTTAAAGGTACACCATCCTAACCCAAACAAACAGAAAATAGCGGATCGTAAAATTACTCAGCGTAACGTGTCGAGCTCACTATTTCTGACCTTCCCAGAGCCAAGCTGAAACATTAGAGCACTGTAGTGCGCAGAAGTCCACCTAGTAGCAAACTATAGCGCTGAAGGCATAGCTATCCTCTACTAACCTAGATAATCGTAAAGTTATCGAACGTATCATAACTTACCCTGACGTGCGGCGACCACAATTACTGGCCCACCCAGAGCCAAACAGGGCACACAAGAGCACAGTGGAGCGCAGAAATCCAACGAATATCAGTGTACACCGCAAAAGTTAAAGATATCCCGACCAAATATACCCCATTCCAACGTAAGCAGACGTAACCTGATTATACATAACATGCCGAGGCCACACTTCCTGGCTTTGCCAGAGCCACACTGAAAATATTAGAGCGCTGTAATGCGCAGAAATCCTCATAATAGCAGACTACAGCACTAAAGAGACAGCTATCCCCTCCTAACCAGACCAAGCTTGACATTACAAAATGTAACATAGCTCAACCTAACGTGCAGATACCGCCATTTTTGCCGTCCCCAGAGACAAGCTGGACACACTAGAGCAGAGCAGAGCGCAGAAATCCATCGAATAGCTGTGTGCAGCTCAGATGTTAAAGCTACGCTGGCCAAACACAGCCTGAACCAACCTAACGCAACGTAACATGGCTAATCATAAGGAGCCGAAACCACTCTTGCTGGCCTTGCCAGAGCCAACCTGAAAACGTTAGAGCACTGTAGGGCGCAGAAATCTGCCAAATAGCAGACTATAGCACTAAAGTCGTTGCTATCATCTCCTAGCCTAGTCAATCGTAAGGTAACCAAGACGTAAACTAACTCAGCCAATTGTGCCGCGACCACTACTGCTGGCCTCAACAGAGCCAATCAGGACACATTAATGGAGAGAGGATCGCAGAAATCCATAGAATAACAATGCATACCAGAAATGTCGAAGGTACACCATCGTAACCCAAACCAACAGAAAATAACCGAACGTGACATGACCAGCATAACGTGTCGAGACCACTATTGCTGGCCTTCCCAGAGCCAAACTGAAAATATTAGAGCACTGTAGGGAGCAGTAATCAACCTAATAGCAGACTATAGCGCTAAAGTCAAACCTATCCTCCCCTAACATAACCAATCGTAACATAACCAAGACGTAAACTAACTCAGCCAATTGTGCCGCGACCACTACTGCTGGCCTCAACAGAGCCAAGCAGGACACATTAATGGAGAAAGGTTCGCAGAAATCCAGAGAACCCTAGTGTATATCAGAATAGTCAAAGCTATCCAAACATAACCCAAACCAGCAGAACATACCAGAACGTTGCTTAACTCAGCCTAATGTGCCGGTACCGCTATTGTTGCCCTCCTAAGAGGCAAGCAGGGCATATTAGGGCACACAGGAATGCAGAAATCCACCCAAAAGCAGTATACGGCGCAAAAGTTGAATCCATCCTGATCAAGCTCAGTCTGACCCAACCCAACCGAGCGTAACCTGACACATCGTAACGAGCCGAGACCACCATTGCTTGCCTTCCAGGAGCCAAGCTGAGAGTATTAGAGCATAGTAGGTCGCAGAAATCCTCCTAACAGCAGACTTTAGGGATAAAGTCGCAGCTACCCTCTCTTAACCCAACCAATCGTAGCATTACCAAACGTAACATAACTCGACCTATCGTTCCGGGACAACCCTTGCTGGCCTACCCAGAGCCAAGCAGAAGACATCATTGAATAGTGGAACGCAGAAATCCATATAATCGCAGTGTATATCGGAAAAGTCAAAGCTACCCAAGGCTTACTCAAATCAACGGGATAAAGCCAGGAATATTATATATCAACCTAACGTGCCGATATCACCATTGCTGCCCTCCACAGAGCCAAGAAGACCACAATAGTGGGGAGTGGATCTCAGAAACCAATAGAATCGCTGTGTACATCGGAAAAGTCAAAGCTACCCAAACCTGACCCTAACCAACAGAACATAGCCGAGCCTAGCATAGCTAAACCTAACGAGCCGAGACAGCCATTTCTGCTCTTCCCAGAGACAAGCAGGACATACTAGAGCACAGCAGGAGGCAGACATCCACCGAAGAATAGCGTACAGTACAAAAGTTAGAGCTATCCTAATCAAACTTAGCATAACCCAATCTAACCGAACGTAACCTGACTCAACGTAACTAGCCGAGACCACTATTGCTGGCATTCCCAGAGACCAGATGAAAATATTAGAGCACTGTCGGGCGCAGAAATCCGCCTGAAAGCAGACTATAGCACAAAAGTCAAAGATATCCTCTTCTAACCTATCCAATCTTAGCATAACCGAACATAGCATATCCCAACCTAACGTACCGAGGCCACACCAGCTGCCATTCGCAGAGCCAAGCAGGGCATACTAGTGCACATTAGGGCGCAGAGATCGACCGAATATCAATGTACAGCACAAAAGTCGAAGTTACACTGATTAAACATACCATAACCTAGCCTATCCGAACGTTACCTGACTGAACATAACGTGCCGAGACCACTACTGCTTGTCTTCCCGGAGCCAAACTGAAAATATTAGAGCACTGTAGGGCCCAGACGTCCACCTAATAGCAGACTCTGGCGCTAAAAACGAAGCTATCCCCTTCTAACGTAACCAATCTTGACATAACCAAACATAACCTAACACAACCTAACATGCCGCGACCACTATTCCTGGCCACCCCAGGGTCAAGCAGAAAACATTAGTGGCGAGTAGAACGCAGAAATTCATAGAATCGCAGTGTATATTGGAAATGCCAAAACTGCTCATACCTAACCCAAAACCAACTGAATATAACCAAGCATAGCATAAGTCAATCTAACGTGCCGAGACCGCTATTGCGGCCCTTCTCGATCCAAGCAGGACATACCAGAGCGCAGTGGTGCGAGGACATCCACCACATATCACTGCACCGAAGGGAAGCAATGCAATCCTAACCAAACTTAGCCTAACCCAATCTAACCGAACGTAACCAGACACAACATGACGTGCCGAGACCACCACTGCGGGCGTTCCCAGAGCCGAGCTAAAAATATTAGAGCTCTGTAGGGCACAGAAGTCCACCTAATAGATGACTCTAGCACCGAGGTCAAAGCTGTAAATCCTAACCTAACCATACGTAACACAACCAAACGTAAACTAACTCGAAGCATCTCTCAGCGACCAAAACTGCGGTCCTCCCAAGAGACAAGCAGGATGTACTAGAGCACAGTAAAGCGCAGAAATCCACCATATATCAGTGTACAGAACGAAGTTTAAAGCTACCCTAACCAAGCTTAGCTTTCTCCAACCTAACCGAACGTTGCCTGACCCAACAAGACACGCCGAGGCCACCATTTTTGGCCTTTCCGTGCTCAACCTGAAGATAATAGGGCACTGTAGGGCGCGCACATCCACCTAATGACAGAACAAGACTCTAAAGTCATAGCTATCCTCTCCTAACCAAACGAATTGCTACGTAGCCAAACGTAACATAACATGACCTAACGTGCCGCGACCACCATTGCTGTCCCCCCAGAGCGAAGCTGAAAGCCTTATAGCACTGTAGGGCACAAAAGTCCACCTAATAGCAGAATATAGTGCTATGGTCAAACTACTTCTCCTTACTTAACCAGTAATGACATAACCAAACGTAACCTAACACAACCTAACGTGTCGCGAACGCGATTGCCGGGCTCCACAGATCGATGCAGAACACATTATTGGGGAGTAGAGCGCAGAAATCGGTAGGCTCGCAGTGTACATCAGAAAGGTCAAAGCTATCAAAACGAAACCAAAACAAACAGAACGTAACCAACCGTAGCGTAACTCAAACTAACGTGCCGAGAACGCTATTGCTGCCCTCCCCAGAGCAAAGCAGAGCACATTAGTGGAGAGGAGAACCCAGAAATCCATAGAATCGCAGCTGACATCAGAAATGTCAAAGCTACTTGAACCTAACGGAATCGAACGGAAAATAACCTAACATAGCCTAAGTCAACTTACCATGTCGAGATCGCTACTGCTTCACTTCGCAGAGCCCATCTGGGTATATAAGAGCACAGTAGAGCGCAGAAAACCACCGAACAGCAGTGTACAGCACATAAGTCAATGTTACCCTGTCCAAACTTAGCCAGACCCAACTTAACCGAACGTAACCTGGACCAACGTAACGTGCAGAGACCACTATTCTTGGCCTTGCCAGTTCCAAGCTGAAAGCATTAGAGCACTGTAGGGCGCAGAAATCCACCTAATAGCAGATTATAGCCCTAAAGTCGAGGCCATCCGCTGCTAACGTAACCAATCGTGACATAATCAAACGTAACCTAGCTCAACCTATCTTGAAGCGACCACTATTGCTGGCCTCCCCGGAGCCAAGCAGAACGCATTGTTGAATAGCAGAACGCAGAAATACATAGAATCGCAGTGTACATCAGAAGAGTCAAGGCCAACGATGCATAACCCAAACCAACAGAACATTTCCAAAAAGAGCATAACTCAACCTAGCGTGCCGAGACCGCTATTGCTGCCCTCCTCGGAGCCAAGCAGGACTTACTAGAGCGCAGTAGAGCGCAGAAATCCACCGAATAGCAGTGTACAGCACAAAAGTTAAAGATATGCCGACCAAACATAGCCTGACCCAACCTAACCGAACGTAACCTGACTAAACGTTATGCGCAGAGGCCACTATAGCTGGCATTCACAGAGAGGAGCTGAAGGCATTAGAGCACTGTGTGGCGCAGAGATCCGCCTAATAGTAAACTATGGCACTAAAGTCGAGGCAATCCTCTCCTAGTCTAACCAACCGTAAAATAACCAAACGTAACCCAACTCAACCTAACGTGACGCGACCACCATTGCTGTCCTCCCCAGAGTCAAGCGGAACACGTTAGTGGAGAGTAGAACGCAGAAATCCATATAATCGCAGGGTATATCAGAAAATTCAAAGCTACCCAAGCCAAACCCAAACCAACAGAACATAGCCAAACATTGCCTGACTCAAGCTTACATGCCGAGACCGATATTGTTGCCCTCCCCAGAGCCAAGCAGGACATTCTCGAGCGATGTAGGGAGTAGAAATCCACCGAATAGCAGTGTACAGCGCAAAAGTTAAAGCTATCCTTACCAAGCTTGGCCTAAGCCAACCTAACCGAACGTTACCAGACTCATCATAACGTGCCGAGACCCACTGTGCCGCCATTCCCAGAGCCAAGCACGACATACTACAGAACAGTAGAGCGCAGAAATCCACCGAATAGCATTGTACAGCTGAATAGTTAAAGTTCTCCTATCCAAGCTTGGGCCGACCAAACACAACTGAACGTAACATGACCCAGCATAAAGTGCAGATGTCACTATTGCAGGCCTTCCCAGAATAAGGCGAAAGCATTATAGCATTGTAGGGCGCGGAAGTCCACCTAATAGCAGATTATAGCAATAAAGTCGAGGCCATCCTCTGCTAACGTAACAAATCGTGACATAACCGAACCTAACATAACTCGGCCTAACGTGCCGCGTCCACTACTACTGGCCTCCCCAGAGCCAAGCAGGGCGCATCAGTGGAGAGCAGGAGCCAGAAATCCATATAATCGCAGTCAATATCAGAAAAGTCAAAGCTGCACAAACCACACCCGGACTAACGGATCATAACCGAACATAACGTAACACAATGTATCGTGCCGAGACCGCTATTGCTGCCCTCGCCTGAGCCAAGCTGAAAATATTAGAGCGCCGAAGGGCGGAGAAGTCCAACTAATAGCAGACTCTAGCAATAAAGGCATAGCAATCCTCTCCTAACCTAGAGAATCGTAGCATCACCGAACGTATCCTAACTTATACTGACGTGTCGCGGCCACTATTTCTGGCCTACCCGGGGCCAAGCAGGACATACTAGAGAGCAGTAGAGCGCAGAAATCCACCAACTATGAGTGTACAGCACAAAAGTTAGTGCTTTCCCAAACAAGCATAGCCTAACCAAACCTAACCGAACATAACATGACACAACAAAACGTGACGAGACCACTAGTGCTGGCATTCCCAAGGCCAAGCTGAAAATATTAAAGCACTGTACGGAGCAGAAATCCGCCCAACAGCAGACTATATCACTAAAGTCAGAGCCATCCTCACCTAACCTAACCAATCGTAAAATAGCCAAACGTAACTAATCTAAACCTAAAGTTCCGCGACCTCTATTGCTGGCAACCCCAGAGCGAAGCTGAAAATATTGAAGCTCTGTAGGGAGATGAAATCCACCTAATAACTGCCTATAGCACTAAAGTCGTTGTCATCCCTTCCTAACCTAGCCAACAGTAATATAACAGGACATAACCCAACTCAACCTAACGTGCCGCGACCCCTATTTCTGGCCTCCCCAGAGTCAAGCGGAACACGTTAGCGAAGAGTAGAACGCAGAAATCCATATAGTCGCTGTGTACATCAAAATAGTCGAAGCTACCCAGGACTAACCCAAGACAACAGAACATAACCAAACATAGCCTGACACAACCCAACTTGCCGAGGCCGATATTGTTGCCCTCCAGAGGCAAGCAGATGCTACTAGAGCAGCGCGGGACGCAGATATCGATCGAATTGCAGTGTAGAGCACGATAGTCAAAACTATCCTATCCTAACGCGCCGTAGCCTACCCTTACTGCACGTTCCCTAACTCAACGTAACTTGCCGCGACCAATATTGCTGGCATCCCGAGAGTTTCGCAGAGTATAGTATAGCAATGTAGAGCGCAGGAATCCGCCGAAGAGCATTTTATAGCACAAAGGTCTAAGCTAACGTATCCTAACCTAACCTTACGTAGCATAAGCAAACGTAGCCTAACTAAACCTAACGTGCCAGAACCACTATTACTGTCCACCCCAGAGCAGAGCAGAGTATAGTGGAACAATGTAGAGCGAAGAGATGCACCGTATGATAGCCTATAGCGCAAAAGACAGCTCTACCCTGTACTAACCTATCCAAACGCAATATAAGCAAGCGTAACCTGACATAGCCTAGCGTGCTGACACCACTGTTGCTGTCCTCCCTAGAGACAAGCAGAATATACTAGGGCACAGTAGAGCGCAGAAAGCTACAAAGTAGCTGTGTATATCTCAAATGTCGGAGAAATCCTAACCCAACCTGCACGAACCAAGTATAACCTAACGCATGCTAACCAAGCCTAGCGTGCCGAGTACACTATTACTGGCCTCGTTACCGCCATGCAGAACATACTAGAGGAGAGGAGAGCGCCGAAATCCATAGAATCGCAGGGAATGGCAGAAAAGTCAAAGCTACCCATACTTGACCCAAACAAACATATCCAACCCAAACTCGACCTAACACAAGCAAACTTGCCTCGAAAACTATTTCTGGAATTCCCAGAGCAAGGCAGTGTGCATTAGACAAGAGTGGGGCGCGGAATACCACGGTATAGCTGTGTACGACGCAAAAGTCGAAGATACCCTTTCCTAACCTAACCAAGCATAACACAACCAAACGTAACCTAACTCAAACTGACATGTCTCGGCCGCTATTGCTGATCTCCGCAGGGCAAAGAAGACTACATTAGAGCAATGTAGAACGCAGAAATCCAAGCGTAACCTAACCAAACGCAGCGTAACTAAACCTAACGTCCCGAGACCACCTTTACTGGACTCCCCGGAGCCAAGCAGAATATACTACAGCACTGTAGAGGGAAGAAGGCCACCAAACAGCAATGTATACCACGAAAGTAAAAGGTACCCTGACCTAACCATGCGTAACCTAACATAACCAAACGTAGGATAGCTAAACCTAACGTGCCGCGAGCCCTATTGCTGGCTGCCACAGAGGCAAGCTGTGCGTGATAGAGCATAGCAGAGCACATAAGTCCATAGGATATCAGTGTATACCACGGAAATCAAATCTATCTAATCATAACCCAAGCTAACGTAACCTAGCCGAACGCAGCATAACTCAACCTATCGTGACACAGCCACCATTTCTGGCCTCCCTAGAGTCGAGTAGAGTTTAGTAGAGCAACGAAGAGGGCAGAAATCCACCGAATAGCAGTGTACAGAGCAAGAGTCAGAGCTATCTTATCCTATCCTGGCCAAGCGTAACGTAACCAAGCGTAACCTACCACATCCTAATGAGCCGATACCACCATTACTGCCCCAACAGAGCCAAGCAGAACATATCGGAGGATAATAGAGCGCAGAAATCCATGGAATCACAGTGCATAGCAAAGAAGTCGAAGCTACCCTATCCTAAAGTAGCCAAACCAAACATAATCGAGTGTAGCCTACCTCTACCTAACATGCCGAGAACACTATTGCTTGCCGATCCAGAGCGAAGCAGAAAATACTAGAGAATAGTAGAGCGTAGAAACCCGCCGAATAACAGTGTAAATCACGAAAGACAAAGCTAGCCATACCTATCCCAAACCAACAAAGCCTAACCAAACGTAGCGTAACTGAACCTAACGTACCAAAGCTACTATTGACGGCGTCGTCAGAGCCAAGCAGAGCATTTTAGAGCACAGTGAAGCGAACATATCCACCGAATAGCGATGTATAATGAAAAAATCAAATTTATCCTCCCCGAACCTGACCAAGCGTGACGTAACTAGATGTATAGTAACACAACCTGTGGTGCCACGACCACTTTCGCTGGCCTCACAAGAGCCAAGCAGCGTATAGCAGAGCAGTGTAGGGCGCTGAAGTCTACAGAATAGCAGTGTATAGCACAAAACTCAAAGATATGCCAACGAAACCTAGCCGAACCTAACCAAACCAGACGTTACATAAATCAACCTAACCTGCCGACAGCATTATTCCTGGCGTCCACAGAGGCAAGCAGTGTGTGAAAGCGAACTGAAGAGCACAGAAGCCCATAGAATAGTATTGTGTAGGACGAAAGTCGAAGCTGCCCTAATCTAATATGTCATAACCGGACCTAACCGAACGTAACCTAACACAACCTAACGTGCCGCGACTATCATTGCTGGCCTCCCGAGAGTCGATCAGGGTTCGGTAGTACAACGCATACCGCAGGAATCCACCGAATTGCAGCGTACAGCACAAAAATCTAAGCTTGGCTCTCCTAACCCAACCAATCGTGACATAACCAAACGCAACATAACTCGGACTAGCGAGCCGAGACCTAAAATGCTGGCCTCCACACTGCCAATCAGAATATACTAGAGCACAGTAGAGCGCTGAAGTCCTCTGAAAGCGTTGTATAGCACAGAAGTCAAAGATATACTGACCAAACCCATACTCCAGATCAAAGCAGTGCATATTAGATTTCAGTAGTGAGCAGAAATCCACCGAATAGGAGCCTACAGTGCAAAAGTCAAAGTTATCCAAGTCTATCCTATCCAAACGTAACATAAGCAAACTTAACATACCCAAACGAAACCTGGCACAACCTAACGTGTCTAGACCAATATTGCTGACAACCGCAGAGCCAAGCAGCATGTACTGGAACACAGTAGAGAACAGAAAACAGCCGCATTGCTGCGTAAAGCACAAAAGTCAAGGATTCGCCAACCTAACCTATCAAAATGTAGCCTAACTGAGCTTAAGGTGCCGAGACCACTATTGCTGGCTTTCCCCGGGCCAAGCCGTACATATTAGAGCACACTAGAGCGCAGAAGTCCGACAAATGTCAGTATATAGCGCAAAAGTCGAAGTTACCGTATCCTACCCTAACCAAACGTATCATAACCGAACGTATCATAACTAAACCTAATGTACCGAGGCTGCAATTGTTGGAAGCCCGAGAGCTACGTATTATTGGCTACAGCACAGTAGGGCGCACAGAGCCACCAAATAGCAGGGTATAGCGCAAAGGTCAAATATATTCCAACCGAACCTGACCAAACCTAACCTAATAAAACTTGCACTAACTAAACCTAACGTGCCCAGACCACTATTTTTGGCTTCCCCAGTGTCAACGAGAGCACACTAGAGCGCAGTAGAGCGCATAAATCCATCGAACAACAGTTTATACCGGGAAAGGCAAAGCTATCCAGACTAAACCGAAACTAAAGTAACCTAACCAAACGCAGCGTAACATAAGAGCGTAACATAACAGCAGAGTCGGACAGAGTGATGTACAACAATGTAGGGCGTAGAAATCCACCGAGTATTCGTGTATAGCACAAAAGCCAGAGCTATCCTATCAGAACCTTACCAATCGTATCATAAACAAACGTAGCCTAACACAACCTATAGTGCTACGACCACTATTGCTGGCCTCCACAGAGTAGGGCAGGGTTTAGTAGAGCCAGGGACAGCCAAGAAATCATACGTATAGAAGTGCACAGCACAAATGACAAAGCTAACCTATCCTAACCTGACCATACGTTACGTAACCAAACGTAACATAACTCGTCCTAACGTGCCGAGACCAATATTGCAGCCCTATCCGGAGCCAGCCAGAGCCTATTAAGGCAGCGAAGAGCGCAGGAAACCAGCGAAGAGCAGCGTATAGCTGAAGAGTCAGTGCTATCTGAAACTAGTCAGGGCCAACATAACTTATCCAAACGAAACATAACTCGACGCTACGAGCTGTGATCACTATTGTTGGACACACCAGGCCCAAGCAGAATATAGTATAGCGCAGTAGAGCCCAGAAGTCCACCGTACAATGGTGTATAACACGAAAGTCAATGCTATCCACACGTAACTCAAACAAACATAACTAAGCCAAACGCAGCCTAACTCAACCTAACGTGCACAAACCTCCACTGCTGGCCTCCGCTGAGCCGAGCAGAGTAGAGTAGTGCCAAGTAGAGCGCAGAAAGCCACCAGATAGCAATGTATACCACAAAAGTCAAAGACATCCTAACCTAACCATACCAAACCTAACCTAACCAAACGTAGAATAAATTAACCTAACGAGCCGAGACCTCTGCTTCTGGACTCCCCAGAGCCAAGCAGAACATACTAGAGCACAGTAGAGCGCAAAAATCCACCAAACAGCAACGTACAGCACAAAAGTCAGAGATATCCTCTCCTAACCCATCCAAACGCTACATAACGAAAGCAACGTAACTCAGCCTATCGTGTCGAAAGCAACACTGCTGGCTTCAACATAGCCAGCAGAATATACTAGAGCACAATAGACCGCAGAATCCCACCGAGGAACAGTCTATACCACGTAAGTCAAAGCTATCCATAGCTAACATATGTTAACAAAACCAAATCGAACGTAGACTACCTCGCACCTAGCGTGCCGTGACTACTATTACTGGCCTCCCCATAGACGAGCAGAATATAGTAGTACAATGTAGGGCGCAGAAATGCACCGGATGGTCGTATGTACCACATAAGTCAATATTATCTTCACCTAACCTATTCAAACGTAACATAACTCAACGTATCGCGCAAAGACCAATGTTGCTGGCAACCACAGGGACGAGCAGATTATAGTAGTGCACAGCTGCGCGCGGGAATCCATCGAATAGCAGTGTGTACCACGAAAGGAGTATCTGACCAAACCTAACCCATACTAACGTGGTCCAGCCGAACGTAGTATAACTCAACCTAACGCTTCGAGACCACTATTGCTGCCCTCCACACAGCAAAGCAGAACATATTAGAGGAGAGTAGAGCGCTGCAATCCATAGAATCGCGGTGCATAGCGCGGTAGTCGAATCAACCCTATCCCAATATAGCCAAACGCAACATAGCCGTACGTAGCCTAGAACTAACTAACGGGCCGAGACGGCTATTGATTGCCGCTACAGGTCCAAGCAGAATATACTGGAGCAAAGTTGAGCGCAGTAATACACCGCATTGCAGGGTATAGCACAATAGTCAAAGATAACCAAACATAGATCAAGCTAACACAGCCTAACCTCACATAGAATATCTCAACATAACGTGCCGGGGCCACTATTGCAGGCCTTCCAAGGGGCGAGCAGATTATAATACAGCAGCGTAGATTGCAGGAATCCACCGAATAGCAGTGTACGGCGCAAAGGTCAAAGCTACACTGTCCTAACCCAGCAACACATTGCACAACCATACGTAACACAACAAAACCTAACGCGCCGCGACCACCATTCCTGGCGACCCCGGAAACAAGCAGAGTGTTACAGCACACAGTAGAGCGTAGAAGTTCAGAGAATCGCCGTGTGTAGCACGAAAGTCGAAGCTAACCCGACCTAACCAAACATAACCTAACCTGACCAAACGCAATCCAACTCAACCTAACGTGACGAGACCACTATTGCTGCTCTCCGCAGGCCCAAGCAGATTAGATTAGAGCACAGTAGGGGGCAGGTATCCACCGGATAACAGTGTATAACGCGAAAACCATAGCGATCCCAACCAAACATATCTTAACCTGACCTAACCAACCGTAACACAACTCAACCTAACGTGACGCGACCACTATTGGTGGCCTCTCGAGAGTCGGGCGGAGTACAGTAGGGCAGTATAAAGCGCAGAAGTCCTCCGAATAGCAGCGTATACCGCAATAGTCAAAGCTGTCCTATCCTAACCTGACCAAGCCTAACGCAGCCAAACGTTGCCTAACACATCCTCACGCCCCAGGACCACTATTACTGTCCTCCTAGGGGCCAAGAAGAACACATTAGTGGAGAATAGAGCGCATAAATAAATAGAATGGCAGTGCTTAGCACAATAGTCGAATCTACCCTATCCCAACGCAACCAAACGTAACAAAACCGAACGTAGCCAAACGAAACCTAACACAGCATATCGTGCCAGCACAGTTATTGCTGGCCTCGCCACGGTCGTGCAGGGCGTAGTAGAGCAATGAAGTGTGCTGAAATCCTCTGAATAGCAGTATATAGCACAATAGTTATCCTATCCTAACTTAATAAAACGTAACATAACCAAACGTAACCTGACTCAATCTAACGTGCCTACACCGTCATTGCCGACCTCCCAGAGCGAAGCAGAATACACCAGAGCACGGTAGACTGCAGAAAACTGCCTCATTGAAGTGTAAAGCAGGATAGTAGAAGAAATCTTAACCTAACCTAGACGAACGTAACCCAACCAAACGTAACCAATTCCAGCTTAACGTGCCTAGTCCAATTTTGCTGGCCTGCGCATAGCTAAGCAGGGCATATTAGAATAGACTAGAACGCAGAAGTCCATAGAACGGCAGTGTATGCTATGAAGGTCAAAGATATCCCAACTTAACTTAAGCACACCTAATCTAACCACACGGAACCTAACCAAACGTAACGCGCCGCGGCCACAATTTCTGATATTCCCAAAGCAAAGCAGGGAATATTAGATCACAGTAGAGTGCAGAAATCCAACGAATAGCAGTGTATTGCATAAAAGTCAAAGCTATCCTCTCCCAACCAAACCACACGTAACATAACCGAACGCAACCTACCTCAGACTAACTAGCCGAGGCCAATACTGCTGCCCCCCCCCCCAGAACCTTGCAGAATATACTAGAACACAGTTGAGCGCAGACACCCACCGAATAGCAGCGTATAGCACAAAAGTCAAAGATATCCTATCCTAACCTAACCAAACGTAACATAACCAAACGCAACGTAACTAAGCCTAACGTGCCTAGAATACTATTGCTGGTCTTTTCAGAGTCTTCCAGAAGGTATTAGAGGAGAGTAGAACGCAGAAATCCACCGAATAGCAGTGTACAGCACAAAAGTCGTAGCTATCCTAGCCTAACATTGCCAAACATAGTACAGCCAAGCGTAACCAAACTCAACCTTTCGTGCCCAGACCCCTTTTGCTGACCTCCTCAGAGCAAAGCTGAATATAATAGAGTACACGAGAGCGCAGAAATCCTCCGCACTTAAGTGCAAAACAAAAAAGTCGGACATACACTAAACCTATCCGACATAACCCAACCTAGTCAAACGAAGCCCAACTCAGCCTATCGAGCCGAGACCTCCATTGATGACATCCACAGCGCCAAGCGGAGCATTTTAGAACACAGTAAATAGCAGAAATCCTCCGAACAGCAGTGAATATCGCAGAAGTCATAGCTATCGTATCCAAACCTAACCAAACGTAGCCTAACCAAACGCAACATGACACAGACTAACGTGCCGGGACCAATACTGCTGGCCTCCCCAGATCCAAGTAAAACATGCCAGAGCACAGCGGAGCGCAGAAGCGCACCGAATAGCGGTCTATAGCATGAAGGTCATAGCTATCCCATCCTAACCTTACCAAACATAACATAACCAAACGTTGTCTATCTCCACCTAACGTGCCGAGACCGCTATTGTTGGCCTCCAGAGAGCCAACCAGAACATACTAGAGCACGCTAGAGGGAAGAAATCCACCGAACTTCTGTTTATACCACGAACGTCGGATATATCAAAACCTAACCCAAGCTAACATACCCCAAATGAACGTAGCAAAGCTCAAACCGATGCGCCGAGACAACTATTACTGGCCTCCCCAGAGTCGGACAGAACATAGTAGAGCAATGTAGAAAGTAGGAGTCCACCGAATAGCGGTGTATAGCGCAAGAATCAAAGCTGCCTTCTCTTAACATAACCAAGTGTGACATTACAAAACGTTGCCTAACAAAACCTGTCGTGCCATGGGCCTCCTCAAATTCTCGTACAGCATAGTAGAGCACGGCAGAGCGCAGAAAGCTATGAGATAGCAATGTACACCACATAAGTGAGAGATATCCTAACCAAGCAAGACCTAACCCAACCTAACCAAACGTAGAATAACTAAACCAAACAAGCCGAGGCCTCTATTGCTAGCATGAACTGAGCCAAGCAGAATTTATTATCGGACAGTGGAGCGGAAAAATCCACCGAATGGCAGTGTACAGCGCAAAAGTCATAGCTCTCCGTTCCTAACATTCCCGACCGTAACGTCACCAATCGTAACCAAACTCTACCTATCGTGCCGCCACCACAACTGCTGGCCTTCCCAGAGCCACGCAGAAGATGTGAGAGGAGAGTTGAGCGCAAAAATCCATAGAATCGACGTGTACAGAAGAAAAGTCGAAAATACACGATCCTAAGACAAACTAACGTATCCCAACCTGACATAGCGAACTTAACATAATGTGCCGCGGCTCCTATTGCTGGCCTCCACAGTGGCAAGCAGATTACTGCATAGCAGAGTATAGGGCAGGAATCCACCGAATAGCAGTGTACTGTAGAAGAGTCAAAGATATTCTCTCCTACCCCAACCAAACGTAACATAACCTTACGCAACCTATCTCTGCCAAACGTGCCGCGGCCACTCTTTCTGGCCTCCGCAGAGCCATGCAGATCATATTAGAGAGAAATAGAGCGCAGAAGTCTCTGTATAACAGTCTATACTGCAAAAGATGATTCCATCATAGTCAAACGTAACCTAACCAAGCGTAACCGAACGTAACATATCTCAACCTATCGTGCCACGACCGCTATTTCTGGTCTCCCCAGAGAAGAGCAGAGTGCAGTAGAGCAATGTGGAGCACCGAAATCCACCTTTCAGCCGTTTACTGCACAAGAGTCAGAGCTACCCTGGCCTAACCTAACTAAACCTGACGCAACCAAACGCAACATATCTCAGACATACGAACCGAGATCAATACTGCTGGCCTCCCCAGAGCCAACCAGGATACACTGGAGCGCAGCAGAGCGCAGAAATCCGCCGGGTATCAGGGTACAGCACAAAAGTCAAATACATCTCCACCAAACCCAACCAAACCTAACATAACCGAACGTAACATAACACAGCCTAACGTGCCGAGAGCATTATTCCTGGCGTCCACGGATATAAGTACTGTGAGATCGCGCAATGGAGAGCGCAGAAACCTATAGAATAGCATTGTGTTGCACAAAATTCGAAGAAATCATAACCTAACACATCACAACCTAACCTAACCAAACATAATCTAACACAACCTAACGTGCCTCGACCACTATTGCTGTCCTCCCGAGAGTCGAGTAGAGTATAGTAGAGCAATGTTGGGCGCAGAAATCCACCGAACAACAGTTTACACCACGTAAGTCGACGCTATCCAAACCTAAGCCAGACCAACACAGCCTAAACTAACGTAGCCTCACCCAATCTAACGTACCGAGACCACAATTAATGGCTTTCCCATAGTCGGGGACATTAAAGCAGAGCACATTAGGCTACAGAAGTCAGCCGCATTGTAGTGTTCAGCGAAAAAGAAAAAGGTACCTTAACATAGCCTGGCCTAACCGAACGCAGCCAAACGTAACCAATCCAAATCTAACGTGTCTAACCCACTATTGCTGGCATCCCCATCGTCAAGAGGGGCATATTAGAGGAGAGTAGAACACAGACGTCCATACAACGGCAGTGTATGGTACGAAAGTAAAAAATATCCCAATCTAGCCCAAACAAATCTAATCTAACCAAACGTAACCTAATTCAACATAACGCGCCGCTGCCACCATTGATGGGCTCCTGCGAATCGAGCAGAGTATACTATGGCAATGTAGAGGGCAGAAATACACCGAAGACCAGTGTATAACACAAAAGTCCAAGTTATCCTATCCTAGCCTAACCAAACGTAAAGTAACCAAGCGCGTCATACCTCAGCCTAACATGCCGAGAACACTATTACTGCCCACTCCAGAGCCATGCAGAACAAATCAGCGGAGAATAGGGCGCAGAGATCCATAGAATCGCCGTGCATAGCGAAACAGTCGAAGATACCGTATTCTAACGTAACCTAATATAACATAACCGAGCGTAGCCTACATCTACCTAACGTGCTGAGGGCAATATTGCTCGCCTCCCCAGAGCCATGCAGAGTATACTAGAGCAAAGTAGGTCGCAGTAATGCACAGCATTGCAGCGTATAGCACAAAAGTCATTGATATCCAAACATAACCCGAGCCAACAAAGCCAAACCCGACATAGACAAACTCAACGTAACGTGCCAAGATCAATGTTGCCGGCCTCCCCAGAGCCAAGCAGAGCATAGTAGAGGGGAGTAGAGCGCAGAGGTCCACAGAATCGCATTGCACAGCACAACAGTCCTGACGTAGCCATATGTAACGTTACCGACCGTAGGGTAACGCAACCTAACGTGCAGAGACGATCACTGCTAGCCTCCCCATGGCCACGCAGAATATACAAGAGCACAGTAGAGCGCCAAAATCGGCCGAATAGCAGCAGTGTACGGCACAAAATTCAAAGATACCCCAGCCAAACATATCCAAGTCAAGCCTAAACGAACTGAACGTAGCTCAATATAATCTACCAAGACCACTATTCCAGGCACCCTCAGACACAAGCTGAGTGTTACTGCGCTCAGTAGAGCGCAGAGATCCACGGAGTATCAATGTGTAGCACGAGTCAAATCTATCCTGTCCTAACCAGACCAAACGTAACATGACCGAATGTAACGTAACACAACCTAACGATCCGGGACCAGCATTGCTGGCCTCCCCAGGCCCAAGCAGAAAATATTGAAGCATAGTAGAGCGCAGAAATCAACTATAAGCTGTGTATACCGTGAAAGTCAAAGCTATAATATCCAAACCAGGCCAAACGTAACGTAACCCAACTAAACGTGAAACGGACGCTATTGCCGCCTTCGTCACAGCAATCATAACATGTTAGAGCACAGTAGAAAGCAGAAATTAACCGAAAAGCTATGTACAGCACAAAAATCTAAGCCATCCTCTCCTAGCTTGGCCAAACGTAACCTGGCCAACGTTATCTATCTGAAACTAACGCGCGGAGACCACCATCGCTGGCCACCCCAAAGCGAAGCAGAGTGTATTATAGCACACTAGAGCGCAGAAATCCACCGGATGGCAGCTTATTGCGCAAAAGGCATAGGTAACATATCGTAAATTAGCCAATCGCGCAACACCAAACGTAATCAAACCCAACCTAATTTGTCGCCACCGATATTCCTGACCTCCCCCGTGCCATGCAGACCATATTAGAAGGGAGTATGGCGCAGACATCCACAGAATCCCAGTGTATATCAGAGAAGTCAAAGATATCAATACATAACGCAAACCAACATAACTTAACCTATCGCAGCAAGACTAAACCTAACGTACATCGACCACAATTGCTGGCCTCCGCAGAGCCAATCAGTATACACTAGAGTACAGCTGAGCGAAGAAGGCTACCAAATAGCAGTTTATAGCACAAAAGTCAAAGATGTCCGTACCTAACCTGACCAACTCTAGCCCAACAAATCGTAGAATAACTACACCTAAGAATACGAGACCTCTATCTCTTGCCTCCCCAGAGCCCTGCAGATCATATTATACCACAGTAGAGTGCAGTGATCCACAGAATAGCAGCGTGCAACGCTAAAGTCAATGCCATCCTAACCAAACCTAACCTAACCTAACCTAGCCGAACGTAACCAAGCTCACCCTATCGGGTTGGGTCACGTTACGTTTGGTTGTGTCGCGCTTGGTAATGTGAGGCCATGGTAGCTTTGACTTTTCTGCTGTGCACTGCTATTCGGTCGAATTCTGCGCCCTACTGCGACCTAGTTTTTTCTGCTTTGCTCTGAGAATTCCAGGAATAGTGGCCGCGGCGCCTTAGGATGGTACAGGTTACGGTTGGTTAGGTTAGGTTTGTTTTGGTTAGGTTGAGATACCTTTGACTTACGTGATATGCAATGACATTATATGGACGTCAATGCCCTGTTCTCCTCTAATATGCCCTGGTTGGCGAAGGGGCGGCTAGCAACAGTTGTCTCGGCACGTTACGTCGAGATGGGAGAAGCTTTGTTAGGTTGTGTTAGCTTTGTTATGGTTTGGATGGCTTCGACTTTTCTGCTGGACACTGCGATTCTAGGGATTTCTGCATCCGACACAAATCTCTTATGCTCTGCTTGGCTCTGTGGAGGCCAGCAATAGTGGACATGGCACGACAAGTTGTGTTAGTCTACGTTTGGTAATGTTACGATTGGTCATGTTAGGATAGGGTAACTCTGACTTTAGTGCTGTACACCACTTGTCGAAGCGTTTCTACGCGACGCATTGCTCTGCTGTACCCTGCTCGACTCTGGGGAGGCCAGTAACAGCTGTCTTGGCAGGTTAGGTTATGTTATTCTACGTTTGGTGAGGATACGTTTGCTTAGGTTAGGCATGGATTGCTTTGACCTTTGCGGTATAGACTGCTTTTCGGTGGACTTCTGCGCTCTGCTGTGCTCTAGTGTGTTCTGCTTGGCTGCGGGTAGGCCAGAAATGGCGGTTTCATCACACAAGTTAGAGTTATGTTACGCGTAGCTTTGATAGGTTTCTGATACGTTTGGTTATAGTAGCTTTGACTTTTGTGCTGTACACCGCTATTTGGTCGATGCCTGTTCAATGCATTGCTCTACCAGCATTTGCCCGTCTCTGGGGAGGCCAGCAAAAGAGGCGGTGGCAGGTTTGGTTGAGTTATGTTACTTTTGTGTAGGCTTGGTTTGGTTCAGTGTGGTTAGGGTGGCTTCGACTTTTGTGCTATACACTGCTATTCTGTCGACGTCTGCGCTCTGCATTGCTGTATTAGCATCTGCTTTTCTCTGGGGAGGGCAGCAATGGTGGTCGCGGTACGTACTGTTGGGCAAGGTTACCTTTGATTAGGAAAGGTTAGGCTAAGTTTGGTACGGTTGGCTCTGACTTCTGTGCCATACACTGCTATTCGGTGGATTTCTGCGCTCTACTGTGCTCCAGTACGTTCCGCTTCGCCGTGGGAGGGACCAGGATTGTTGGTCGCGGCACGTTAGTCTGAGCTATGCAGCGTTTGGATATGTTACGTTTGGTTAGGGCAGGATAGGGTGGCTTACACTTTTGTGCAATACACAGCTATTCGGTGGATTTCTGGGCTCTACAATGCTCTACTATGCTCTGCCCCGCTCTCGGGATGCCAGCAATGATGGTCACGGCACGTGAGGTTGTGTCAGATAACGTTAGGTTTGGTTAGGATACGTTGTGGTAGATAAGGATAGCTTCGACTTCTGTGCTACGCACTGCTCTTCTATGGACTTCTGCGTTCTTCTGTGCGCTATCGCACTCCGCTCGTCTCTGTGGACGCCAGGAATAGTGCTCTCGAACGTTGGGTTGAGTTATGTTACTTCTGGCTTTGTTAGGTTTGGTTAGGCTTGGATAGAGTAGCTTTGACTTTGTGCCTTGCACATCAGTGAGGCGCATTTCTACGCTCTCCTGTCCTCTAGTATATTTTGATTTGCTCTGGGGTCCGTCAATAACGGTCTTGGCACTTTAGGTTGCGTTAGGTTACGTTTGGTTGTGCTATGTTTGGTTAGGTTAGGAGATGGTAGTTTTGAATTTTCCGCTTCACTCTGTTATTGGGCGGCTTTCTGCGCTCTACTGTGATCTAATAGTACCTGCCGTGCTCTGGGAGTGCTTGAAATAGTGGCCGCGGCGCGCAAGGTTGTGTTAGGTTGCGTCCGGTTAGGTTAGGTTTGTTCGTGTTGGATTGGGACATTTATGACTTTCGTACCATACACTGCCGTTCTATGGACCTCTGCGTTCTACTCCCCTCTAATATGCCCCCCTTGGCGTTGGGGATGCCAGCAATAGCGTGCTAGACTCGTTAGGTTGGGATTGGTTGCGTTTGGTTGCGTTTGGTTAGGCCAGGTTGTGATTGGATATAATTTCTATTTCGCTGTACACCACAATGCGGCTGATCCGCGGTTTACTGTGTTCTGGTATATTCTGCTTGGCTCTGGGGAGGCCAGCAATGGTGGTCTCGGCACGCAAGGTTGAGTTACGTTTCGTCCGGCTTGGCTAGGTTCGAATAGGTTTGGTCAGTATGGTTTTGTCTCTGTGCTGTAGACTGCTTTTCTGTCGATGTCTGAGCACTGCGTTGCTCTACTGGCACCTGCCTGACTCTGGGGGGGGGGGGGGGCAGAGGGCGGGGGGGGGGGGGCGGG
>NW_016919328.1:114298-136607 GCF_001483705.2 Eufriesea mexicana
ATACACTGCTATTCGGTGGATTTCTGCGCTCTACGTTGCTCCACTACACTCTGCTCGGCACCCGGGAGGCCAGCAGTAGAGGTCGTGGCACGATAGATTGAGCTGCATTGGGTTTGGTTGGGTCGGGTTACGAAGTGTTAGGATAGCTTCGACACTGCTACCCTGTGGTCTTCTGTGCTCTCCTGTGCGCCATCGCAATCTGCTTGTCTCTCCGGATGCCAGGAATAGTGTTCTCGGCACGTTAGGCTGAGTTATGCTACCTTTGGTTAGGTTAGGTGTGGTTTGGCTTTGGTTGTGATAGCCTTGACTTTTGAGCTGTACACCGCTATTCGGAATATTTCAGCCACCTAAATTGTTCTGCTATGCTCTGCTTAGCTCTCGTGAGGCCAGCAGTAGTGGTCGTGGCACGACAGGTTTCTAACGTTACGTCCGCTTATGCTACGTTTGATTAGGCTAGGGCAGTATAGCTTTGACTTCTTTGCTATGAACTGCTATTCGGTGGATTTCTGCCCTCTACTGTAATCTAGTATTCATTGCCTTGATCTGAGAATGCTTGAAATATCGACCGCGGCGCGTAAGGATATTTCAGGTTACTCTTGGTTAGGATAGGCTTTTTGAGTTAGGTTAGGACATATTTGCCTTTCGTGCTATACGCTGCCACTCTATGCACCTCTGCGCTCTACTCTCCTCTAATATGCACTGCTCTGCTGTGGGGCGGCTGCAATTGAAGGCTAGGCGCGTTAAGTTGTGATTGGTTACGTTCGATTAGGTTAGGTTTAGTCCATATTAAGTTAGGATATCTCCTACTTTTTTGCTATACCCTGCTTATGGGGCGATTTCAGCGTATCGCATTGCTCCGCTATACTCTGCTTAGCTCTCGTGAGGCCAGCAGTGGCTTTCGCAGCACATCAGGTTGGGTTACGTTACGTCAGCTTATGTTACGTTTGGTTAGGTTAGTGGAGGGTAGCTTTGACTTTTGTGCTGTACACTGCTATTCGGTGGATTTCTGCGCCCTACTGTGACCTGATATTCCCTGCTTTGCTCTGAGGACACCAGAATTAGTGGCTGCGGCTCGTTACTTTGGGTTAAGTTTCGTTTGGATAAGTTAGGTTTGTTTCTGTTAGGTTGGGATGCCTTTGGCTTTCGTACCATACACTACCGTTCTAAGGATCTCTGCGTTCTACTCTCCTGTAATGTGCTCTGATTGGCAATGGGGTACCACCAATAGTGCGCTAGGCACGTTAGGTTGGGTTTGGTTACGATTGGTTACGTCACGTTTGGCTAAGTTAGGATAGGGTAACGTTGACTTTTATGTTATACACTGCCATTCGGTGGATTCATGCGCCCTACATTGCTCTTTTCTATTCCGCTCGGCTCTCGGGAGGCCTGCAATAGTGGTCTCGGCACACGAGTTAGAGCTCTGTTACGCTTGGTTCCTCTATGTTAGGTTTGGTTTGGTTAGGGTAGATTTGACCTTTGTGCTATACAGTGGATTTCTCGGAAGATTTCTGCAATCTACTGTGTTCTAGTATGTGCTGCTTTGCTCTGGGGAGGTCAGTAATAGCGGTCCCGGTACGTTAGGTTGAGATACATTACGTACAGTCACGTTACGTTTGGCCAGGTTAGGATAGTATAGTTCTGACTTTTGTGCCATTCACCGCCATTCGGTGGATTTCAGCGCTCTACATTGCTCTAGTATGCTCTGCTTGACTCTGGGAAGGACAGCAATAGTAGCCTCGGCAACTCATGCTAAGTTAGTATACGTTCGGTTAGGTTAGGTTAGGATATCGTCCACTCTTCTGCTGCACACTGAAGTGCGGTGGATTAATGCGCTCTACTGCACTCCAGTAAATTCTGCTTGGCTCTGGGGTGCCAAGGAATAGCTTCCTCGGCACGGTAGGGTGACCTAAGCTACGTTGTGCTGTGTTACATATGGGTATGTTAGGATATGGTAACTTAGACTATTGTGCTATGCACTGCGATTCTATTGATATCTGCGTTCTGCACCACACTAATGTGCTCCACTTGGTTCCGGTGAGGGCAGCATTAGTGGTCTCTGCACGTTAGGCTGAAATGTGTTATGTTTGGTTACGTTACGTTTGGCCTTGTTAGGATAAGGTTGCTTCGACTTTTGTGCTGTGCACTGCTATTCGGTCTATACCTGCGCTCTGCGTTGCTCCACCAGCAGCCGCTTGTCTCTGGAGAGGCCAGCAATAGCGGTCGTGGCACCCCAGGTTGGGTTACGTTACGCCTTTATATGTTACGTTTGGTCAGGTGAGGAGAGGATAGCTTTGACTTTTGTGTTATACGCTGCCGTTCGGTTGATTTCAGCGCTCTACTGCGCTATGATAATCTCTGCTTGCCTACGGGGACGCCAGGAATGGCGGTCGCGGCACGTTAGCTTAAGCTAAGTTACGTTTGGTTAGGTCAGGATGGGATAGCTTGGACTTTTGTACATGCACTGTTATGCGGTGGATTTCTGCGCTCTGCTGCGTTTTAATATGCTCTGCTTGTCCCTGGGGAGGCCAGCAATAATGTTCGTGGCACGCTTGGTTAAGATATGTTACATTTGGCTTGGCTAGGCTAGGATAGGTTTGGTAAGAATAGCTTTGACTTTTGTGCTATACACTTCTATTCGGTTGATATCAGCGCTCTGCATTGCTCTACTAGCGTCTGCTTGAGTCTGGCTTTGCCAGCAATAGCGGCCGTGGCATGTTTGTTTGAGTTATATTACGCGTGGGTAGGTTATGGTTGGCTAAGTTTGGTTATGATGGCGTTGACTTTTGCGCTTTACACTGCTATTCGGTGGATATCTGCCGTCTACTATGCTTTAGTACACTCTGCTTTGCTGGTGGGATGCCAGCGGTATTGGACTCGGCACGTATGTCTGAGTTATGCTGCGTTTGTCCTGGTTAGGTTAGGACAGGGTGGCCTTGACTTCTGCGCTATACACTGTAATTCGGTGGATTTCTGCGCTCTACATTGCTCTACTATACTTTTCTCAACTCTCGGTAGGGCAGCAGTAGCGGCCGCAGAACGTTTGGTTGAATTAGTTTGCGTTCTTCTAGGTTTAATTACCCTGCGTTAGGTTACTATAGCTTTGACTTTTGCGCTACACACTGCTATTATATGGACTTCTGCGCTCTACTGTTCTCTAATATGCTCTAATTAGCGCTGGGGATCGCAGCAATAGTGGCCTCGGCTCGATAGGTTGAAATATTCCACGTTCGGTTTTGTTTCGTTACGTTGGGTTAGGTTGGAATTGCTTTGACTTTCGTGGTTTACACTGTTATTCGGTGGATTTCTGCGCTCTACTGCGTTCTGGTGTATTCTGCTTCGCTCTGCGGAAGCCAGCAATAGTGGTCGCGGCACGTTAGGTTCAGATATTCTAGGCTTGGTTGGGATAAATTAGACCTGGTTAGGTCAGTTTATCTTTGACTTTTGTGCTATATGTTACTATTTGGTGGCTTTCTGCGCTCTACTCTGCTGTACAATACTTTGCTCGACTCTATGGAGGCCAGAACAACAGGTCAAGACACGATAGCTTTTGTTAGGCTGCGTTTGGTAATGTCACGATTGGTTAGGATAGGTTAGGGCAGCCTTGACTTTTGTGTTGTACACCGCTGATTGGAGGATATCTAAGCTATACATTACCCTATTGTGTTCTGCTTGACTGTGGGGGGCCAGCAATAGTGGTGGCGGCATGTTTGGTTGAGCTTTGATACGTTTGGTATTGTTACGATTGGTTAGGTTAGAACATGTTACCTTTGACTCTTGTGCTACATACTGCATCTCGGTGGATTTTTCAGCTCTACTGTGCTCTAACATGCTCTGCTTTGCTCTGGCGAGGACAGCAATAGAGGCCTCTGCACGTTGGATTAAGTTAGATTATGTTTGGTTATGGCAGCTGTGACTGCTGTGCTACACACTGCTTTTCGGTCGATATCTGCGCTCTGCATTGCTCTAGTAGCATCCGCTTGTCTTTTGGGAGACCAGCAGCAGTGTTCGTGGCACGTACGCTTGAGTTAGTTTACGATTGGTAAGGTAAGGTTAGGTTGAGTTTTGTCAGGATGGCTTTTACTTTTGTGCTGTACAGTGCCATTCGTTCGATATCTGCGATCTGCATTGCTCTATTGGCATCGGCTGTTCTCTGGGGAGGAGAGCGATAGTGGTCGTGGTACATTTGTTTGAATTGTGTAACGTTTGGTTAGTTTAGTTCGGTTAAGTTTGGTCAGGAAGGATTTGACCTTTGCGCTTTACACAGATCTTCGGTGGATTTTTGCCCTTTATTGTGCTCGAATATGCACTGCTTGGCTCTGGCGAGTCCTGCAATAGTGGTCGCCCCACGTTAGGTTGAGTTGGATTACGTTCGGTTTTGATAGGTTGCGTCGTCTTAGGTTAGGATATCTTTGATTTTTGTGCCGCAAACTGCCATTCTATGGACTTCTGCGCTCTCCTATGTGCTACCACACTCTGCTTGTCTCCGTGGCTGCCAGGAGTAGTGCTTTCGGCGCGTTAGGTTTAGTCATGTTACGTTTGGTTTGGCTAGGCTTGGTTAGATTTTTTAGGATATCTTTGACTTATGTGCCATACACTGCAATTCGGACGATTTTAGCGTTCGACATTGCTCCGCTATGCTCTGCTTATCTCTCGTGAGGCCAGCAGTAGCGGTCGTGGAACGTGAAGTTGTGCTACGTTTCGTCCGCCTATGTTACGTTCGGTTATGTTAGGATAGTTTATCTTTGGCTTTTTTGCTGTATTCTGCAATACGGTTTGTTTCATCGCTCTGCATTGCTCTACAATACTCCGCTCGACCCTGGTGAGGCCAGCAATAGTGGTCGTGGCACGACAGGCTTTGTTATGCTGCTTTTGGTAATATTACGACTGGTTAGGTTACGAAAGTGTAGCTTCGACTTTTAAACTATACACTGCTATACGCTGGATCACTGTGCCCTTCAATACTCTAATATACTCTGCTTGTCTCTGGTTAGTCCAGCAATAGTATCCTCGTCACGTTATGTTTAGTTGGCTACGCTCGGTTAGGTTAGGTTAGGACAGGTTAGGTTTGGATATGTTTGACTTTTGTGCTACACACTGCTATGCGATCGGTTACTGCGATGTACTGTGCTTTAGTATATTCTGCTTGGTTCTCGGGATGCATCAGTAGTGGCCTCGGTGCGTTAGCTTGAGTTAAGCATCGTTCGGTTATGTTACGTTTGGCAACGTTACGATAAGGTATCTTCGACTATTGAGCTTTGCACTGCGATTTTATGGACTCCTGCGCTCTACTTTCCCCTAATATGTTCTTCTTGGCTGTGAAGGGGGCAGCAGTAGTGGTCTCGGTTCGTTAGGTTGGCTTATGGTACGTTTATGTATGTTACGATTGGTACTGTTAAAAGAGGATTGCTGCGACTTTTGTGCTGTACACTGCTTCTCGTTAGATTCCTGCGCTCTACTGTGTTCTGTCGTACTCTGCTTGTCCCTGGGGACTCCAGCAATGGTGGTCGCGGCAAGTTAGGTTGCGTTAAGTTACGTTTGGTTAAGTTATGTTAGGTTAAGTTTGGTTAGGATTGCTTTGACCTTTCTGCAATACACAGTGATTCTGTGGATTTCTGCGCTCTACACTCACCTAATATGATCTGCTTGGCTATGATGGGGCAGCAATAGTGGCCTCGGCTCGTTAGGATCAGTTGGGTTGCGCTTGCTTATGTTACGTTTGGTTAGGTTAGGATAGGATAGCTTAGACTTTTGTGCTCTTCGCCGCCATTCGGCGGACTTCTGCGCTCTGCGTTGCTCTACTATACTCTCCTCGACACTGGAGAGGCCAGCAATGGTGGCCTCTTCACACTAGATTGAGTTACGTTAAGCTTGGCTTGGCTATGTTAGGATAAGCTTGGTAAGGGTAGCTTTGTCTTTTGTACTATACACTACTATTCGGTCGATACCTGTACACTGAGTAGCTCCACAAGCATCTGCTTGTCTCTGGGGAGGCCAGCAACAGCGGACATGGCACGTTATGTTGGGTTACGTTACGTTTGCTTCGGATGGCTTCGACTTTTGTACTATACACGGCTATTCGGTCGACATTTGCGCTCTGCGTTGCTATAATCTCACACGACTCTCATCCGCATGTCTCCGGGGAGGACAGGAATGGTGGCCGTGTCATGTTTGGTTGAGTTAGGTCACATTTGGAAAGGTCAGGTTGTGCTACGTTTGGTCAGGTTGCTTCGACCTTTGTGCTATACACTGCTATTCGTTGGCTTTCTGCACTCTACTGTGCTCAAGTTCATTCTGCATGACCATTGGGAGGCCAGCAGTATTGGTTTCGGTACGCCAGTCTGAGGCACGTTGCGTTGCGTTATGTTTTGTTTGGTTAGGTTAGGATGTGATAGATGTACTTGCGTGCTGTGCACCGCAATTCGGTGGATTTCTGCGGTCTACTTTTATCTAATATTCCCAGCTTTGCTACGGGAATTCCAGAAATCTTTGCCGCGTCGCGTTAGGTTGGAGTATGTTACGTTTGGTTAGGTTAGGTTTGCTGATGTTATGTTAGGGTATCTTTGAATTTCGCGCTGTGCACTGCGGTTCTATGGATTTCTGCGATCTACCCTACTCTAATATGTGCTGCTTGACTCCGAGGAGGCCAGCAATAGTATTCTGGGCACGATAGGTTGAGATATTTTGCGTTTGATTATGTTACGCTTGGTTTAATTACGATAGGAGAGCTTCGACTTTTGCGCTTTGCACGGCACTTCGGTGGATTTCTGCGCTCTACAATGATATACTATGCTCTGCTCGACTCTCATTGGGCCAGCAATAGTGGTCGGGTCACGTTATTTTGAGTTATGTTACGTCTGGTTATGCTTGGATTTGCTGGGTTAGGAAACGGTGTCTCTACCTTTTGCTCTGTACACTTCTATTCGGTGTATTTTTGCGCTGTAGCGTGCTCTAATGTGTTCTGCTTTGCTATGGGAGCTCAGTAATACTGGACTATGTACGTCATGTTTGATTACGTTATGATAGTTTATGTCATGTTTGATTAGGTTGGGGTAGAGTAGCTTTAACTTTTGTGCTCCACACTGCCATACGGTGGCTTTCTGCGCGCTGCTGTTACCTAATACTCTCTGCTTTGCTCTGGGAAGGCCAGAAATACTGTTCGCGGCGCGTTTGGTATGGTTAGGAAATGATATCTTCGACTTTTGTGCTATACACTGCTATTCGGTGGATTTCTGCGATATAGATTTGTCTACCATGCTCTGCTCGACTATGGGGCGTCCAGTGATAATGGTCTCTTCTCGTTAGGTTAAGTTAGGTACGTTTGGCTGGGTTCGGTTTGTTTGGGTTGGTTTAGGTTATCATTGACTTCTGCTCTGTATACCGTAACGAGGTGGATTTCTGCGCTCTACTGTGCTCTAGCATGTTCTGCTTGGCCCAGGTGTTGCTGGTAACAGTGGTCGCTGCACGTTACGTCGAACTATGTTCCGTTCGGGTATGTTCCGGTTGATTAGGTTAGGGGAGGGTAGCTGCGTCTTTTGCCGCATACACTGCTTTTCGTCGTATTCCTTCTGTCTATATTGCTCTACTATACTCCGCTCGCCTCTTACGAAGCCAGTAATAGAGGCCGCTTCGCGTTAGCTTGAGTTAGGTTACGTTTGTGTATGTTCCGGTTGGCTAGGTTAGAAGGTTGTAGCTGTGTCTTTTGTGCTATGCACTGCTTTTCGGTTGATTTCTGCGCTCCACATTGCTCTGATTTACACTCCTTGACTATGGGGTGTCCAGCAATAGTCGTCGTGACACGATACGTTGGGACAGGTTACGCTCGGTTGCATTATGACTGGCTAGGTTAGGAGGGGCTAGATATTCCTTTTGCGCTCTACGCAGCAATTCGGCTGATTTCTGCACTCTGTTGTGCTCAAATATGGTCAGCATGCATCTGGCAGGGACTACAGCAGTGGTATCCGCGCATTACGTAGAGTTGGGCTACGTTTGGTAAGGCTAGGTTAGGACATGTTTGGTCAGGCTATCTTTGACATTTGTGATATACACTCCTTTTCGGTCGATTTCTACTCTCTACATTCCTCTGCTTTACACTGCTCAAATCTGTGGGGGACAGTAATAGTGGTCCCGGCAAGTTAGGTTAAGTTTCGTTGCTTTTGGTCAGTGTAGGCTTGTTCGTGTTAGGTACGGGTAGCTTTGACTTCCTAGGAATAGACTGTTATTCGGTTTATTTCTGCACTCTACTGTACTCGATAATACTCTGTTCGACTCTGGGGGGGGGGGGGAGGCAAGCAAAAGTGGTCGCTACACGTCAGGTTAAGTTGCGTTACGTTTGGTTGCGTTACGATTGGTTAGGTTAGGAGCGGCCGGCTGCGACTCTTGCGCTATGCACTGCCATTCGGCGCATTTCCGCAATCTACTGTGCTCTAATATGCACACCTTGGCTCTGGCGGGGCCACCAATAGTGGTCTCGGCACGGCAGGTTAGCTTAGGCAACGTTTGGCTAGGTTAAGTTAGTTTGGGTTAGGTGTGGATAGCTTCGACTTTCGCGGTATACACGGTTATCCGATGGATTTTTGCGCCCTACTATGCTCTGCTCGTCTCTGGGAAGGACAGCAATTGCATTCGCGGCTCCTTAGGTTGTGTTATGTTACGATTGGTTAGGTTTGTAGTGGGTAGTTATGACTTTTGCTATATACACTGCTATTCGGTGGCCGTCTGCACCCTACTCTGTTCTAATATGTACAGATTGGCTCCGGAAATGCCAGAAACAGTGGTCTCATCACGTTACGCTTAGTTAGCCTTCGTTCGGTTAGGTTAGGTTAGGTCAGGCTAGGTTGGGATATCACTGACTTTCGTGATTTACGCAGGATTGGGGCGGCTTTCTCACCCAGCTCTGCTGTAGTATATTCTGTATGCCTCTGGGGAGGCCAGCAGTAGTGATCTAGGCACGTTAGGTTTAGTTAGGTTACTTTTGGTTGTTTTATGTTTGGTTAGGTTAGGCAAGGATAGCTTTGACTTTTGTGCTACACACTGCTATACGGTGGATTTCTAATCACTACTGTGATTAAGCATGCTCTGTTTTGCTCTGGGGAGGCCAAGAATGGTGGCCGCGGCGCGTTAGTTTTAGTTATGTTACGTTCGGCTAGGTTTGGTACGTCTGGGTTTGGTGAGTACATCTTTGACTTCTGCGCTGTTCTCCTTAATGCGGTCAATTTCTTCGCTCTACTGTCCTCTAGTATATTCTGCTTGGCTCTGCAGAGGCCAGCAATAGTGGTCTACGCACGTTAGGTTTAGTTAGATTACGTTTGGCTACGTTACGTTTGTTTGGGTTAGGCTTGGATAGCATGTCTTTCTTGGCAAGGGTACGTATTAGGTAGATTTCTGCGTTCTACTCAGGTCCTCCATACTCTGCTCGACCCTAGCGAGGCCAGAAAAAGTGGCCGCGGCGCGTTAGGTTCAGTTATGTTACGTTTGGTTTGTTTGTGTTATGTTAGGATATCTTTGGCTCCGGACCTGTACACTGTAATGCGGTGGAATTCGGCGCTCTGCTGTGTTCTGGTATGTTCTACCTGGATCTGGGTATGCCAGAGATAGTTATGTAGGGCGGTTGAGTGGAGATGAGTTAGGTGTGGTTATGCTACGTTTGGCTAGGTTAGGCTATGACAGCTTTGACTTTTGTGCTGTGCACTGGTATGCTGTGGAATGGTGCGATCTACTGCCATCAAATATGCTCCGCTTTGCTCCGCGGAGGCCAGAAGTATTGGCTGCAGCGCGTTAGGTTCAGTTATGTTACGCTTGGTTGTGTTCGGTTTGTTTGCGTTATGTTAGGATATCTTAGACTTTTGTTCTGTACACAGTATTGCCGCGGATTTCTACGCTCTACATTGCTCTACCGCACTCTGCACAAATCTGGGGAGGCTAGTAATAGTGGTCCCGCCAGGTTAGATTGACTTACGCTACGTTTGGTTATTTTACGTTCTGTTAGGGTAGGACAGGATAGCACTGACCTTTGTGATATATACTGCTACTCGGCGGACTTCTGCGCTATACTGTGCCCTAATATGCTGTGTTCGGCTCTGGAGAGGCCAGCAATGGTTATCTCGGTACGCTAGGTTGAGTTACGTTACGTTTGGGTAGGTTATGTTTGTTTGGGTTAGGTTCGGATAGCTTCGGATTTCTAACCTTAGATGGTCCTCCGGCTGATTCCTGCGCTCTACTTCGCTCTACTGTACTCTGCTCGACTCCGGGTAAGCTAGCAATAGCGATCGCTGCACTTTAGGCTGTGTTAGGTTACGTTTGGATATGTTACGATTGGTTAGGTTAGGAGATGGTTGCTTTGACTTTTGTGCTATACACAGCTATTTGTCGGATATCGGCGCTCCACTGTGATGTGGTATGTTCGGCATGGCTCTGGGAAGAACAGCAGTAGTGGTCTTGGCACTTCATGCTGCGATACGCAACGTTTGTTGATGTTAGGTTGCGTCAGGTTAGGTTAGGAAGTCATTGACCTTTGCGCTGTACACTGAAGGGCAGCACATATCTGCGATCTACTGTGCTGTAGTATATTCTGCTCGGCCCTGTGGAGGCCAGCAATAGTGTTCTCGGCACGTTAGTTTGGGTCAGTTTACGTTTCGATGTTATCTGCTTGCTGGGTTAGGTTTGAGTAGCTTTGACTTTCGTGGCATAGACAGCGATTGGGTGGAATCCTGCGCCCTACTGTGCTCGTCTATACTCTGTTCGACTCTGGGGAGGCGAGCAGTAGTGTCCGCAGCACGTTTGGTTGAGTTTTGTTACGTTTGGTTGCATTGCGAATGGTTAGGTTAGGTTAGGTTCTGCAAGGTTAGGTGAGATTAGGTCGGGGTATCTTTGACTCTTGTTCTTTACGCAGTATTGCGTCGGATTTCCGCGCTATACTGTGCTCTGGCGTACTCTGCGTGGCACTGGGGTGTCAGCAGTAGTGGTCTAGGCATGTTCGGTTGAGTAAGGTTACGTCCGGTTGTGTGGTGTCTCGTCAGGTTTGGCTAGGATACCTTTGACCTTTGTGCTATTCACTGCAATGCGGTCGACATCTTCGCTCTACTGTCATCTAGTGTATTCTGCTTGTTTCTGTGGTAGCTAGAAGTAGTGCTCTCGGCACGTTAGCCTGTGGTATTTTCCGTTCGATTATGTTACTTTTGGTTAGGTTAGGTCAGGATAGGTTATGTTGGGTTAGATTAGGTTGCGTTAGGTTAGGTTAGACTTTTGTGCTTTACACTGCACTTCCTTGGATTTCTGCGCTCTACATTGGTCTACTATACTCTGCTCGGCTCACTGGAGGCCAGCAATTGTGGTGGCGACAAGTTTGGCTTAGTTTGAGTGCGTTCGATTGGGTTAGGTTACGTCGCATTAGGATAGGGTAGCTTTGACTTTCGTGTTATAAAATTCTGTTAGGTGGAATTCTGCGCTCTATAGCGCTCTACTACACTATGGTCGTATCTTGGGTGTACAGCAATAGTGACCGCGGCACGTTAGTTTGAGATATGTTGCGTTTGGTTATACGAAGGTACATAAGGTTGGGCAACGATTGTATGAACTTTTGTGCTACACACTGCCATACCGTGTATCCTGCTCTCTGCTGTGCTCTAATATTTGCTGATTTGCTCTGGGGAGCTCAGTAATTGTGGCTTAGCCACGCTATGTTGGGTTAAGTTACACCCGGTTATGCTACCTTTGGTTATGTTAGGCCAGGATATCATTGGCTTTAGTGCTATACACTGCTAACCGGATGATTCATGCGCTCTACTGTTATCTAATATTCTCTGCTTTGCTCTGTGGAAGCCAGAGATAGAGTGCGCGGCGCGTTGGTTTGAGATTGGTTACGTACTGTTATGTTACGTTTAGTTAGGTTAGGATAGGATATCTTTGAATTTGGTGCTATTCATTGCTATTCGGTGGATTTCTGCGCTCTTCGTTACTCTACTATAACCTACTCGACTATGGGGACGCCAGCGATTGCGGTAGTGAATCGATATGTTGAGTTATGTTTCGTTCGGTAGGGCTACGGTGGTTTGGGTTAGGTTCGGATAAATTTGACTTTCGTGGTATACACTACTATTCCCTGGATTTCTGCGCACTACGCCGCCCCACTATACTCTCCTCGACCCTAAGATGGACAGTAATAGTGATCTCGGCACTTTAGGTTGGGTTTTGCTTCGTTTGGCTACGTTGGCATATGTCAGGTTAGGTTATAATATCTTCGACTTTTATGCTTTGCACTACATTGGGGCGGATTTCCGCGCTCTCCTGTGTTTTAGTATATTCTGCATTGATCTCAGGAGGTCAGCTACGGTGGTCTTGGCGCGCTAGGTTGAGTTAGGTTCCTTTCGGTTTTACTTTGTTTAGTAATGTTAGGCTAGGGTAGCTGCGAATCTGGTGCTTTACACTGCTTTTCGGTGGATTTCTAGGCTCTACTGTGATCTGAAATTCCCTGCGTTGCTCTGGGAATTGCAGAAATCGTGGCCGCGGCGCGTTAGTTTGTATTTGGTTACATTTGGTTAGGTTTGGTTTGCTTGGATTAGGTTAGGTTATTTTTGACATTCGTGCTATACACTGACATTCTATGGACCTGCGTGCTATACTGTGCTCTATCACATTCTGCTTGTCTCTGGGGATGCCAGCAATAGCGGCCGCGGCACGCTGGGTCTAGTTACTCTGCGGTTGGTTAGGTTCTGTTGGGCCTGGTTAGGTTGGGATATCTTTTAATTTTGTGCAATACATTGCGGTCGTATGGATTTCTGCGGTCTGCTCTCCTTTAATATGTTCTGCTTGGTTATGGGGGGGGGGGGGGAGCAATGCGGTGGATTACTGCGCACTACTGTGCACTGGTATATTCCACTTGGTTCTCGGGATGCATGCAGTAGTGGCCATGGAGAGTTAGGTTGAGTTAAGCAACGTTCGGTTATGTTACGTTCGGTTATGTATGGATGGGGCATCTTCGACTATTGCGCTAAGCACTGCCATTATATGGCCTTCTGCGCTCTGCTCTCCTCTTATATAGTTCACTTGGCTCTCAGGAGGGCACCAACAATGGTATCGGCACGTTGGGAGCGGTTGGGTTGCGTTTGGTTACGTAACAATTGGCTAGGATAGGACAGGATAGCATTGACTCTTGTGCTATACACTGCTATCCGGTGGATTTCTGCGCTCTACATTGCTCTGCTATACTCTTCTCGTGTCTGGGGAGGCCAGCATTAGTGCCCGCGGCACGATTGACTTTGTTACGCTACGTTCGGTAATGCCACGATTGGTTAGCTTAGGACAGGATAGCTCTTGTTTTTGTGCTGTATACCGCTATTCGGTGGGTTTCTACGCTCTACATTGGTCTCCTATACCCTACTAGCCTCGGGGGAGGACAATAATAGTGGTCTCGCCGCGATAGGACGAGTTGTGCTACGTTTGGATAGCTTACATTTGTCTGTGTTAGGTTCGGGTTACTTGGCCTTTCGTGGTAAACACAGTTATTCGGCCGACACCTGCGCTTTACTGTGCTCCACTATTTTCTGCTCGGTCCAGGGGTTCCAGCAATAGTTGTCGCATCGGTACACGCTGAGATAATCTACGCTTGGTTAGGTTACGTTTGTTTGAGCGATGCCTGTATAGCTATGTCATTTATGCTATACACTGCTGTTCTGTGGATTTCTGCGCTCTCCACCCTCTAATACGTTCTGCTTGGCCCTGGGAGGCCAGAAATAGCGGTCGCTTCAGGTTAGATTTAGTGATGTTACGTTTTGCAAAGTTACGGTTGGATATGTTACGAGAAGGCAGCTTAATCTTTTGTGCCATACTCTGCTCTGCGGCGGATTTCTGTGCCCTACATTGGTCTACTATACTATGCGCGACACTCGGGATGCCAGCAGTGGTTGTCGTGGCACGTTCGTTGTGTCAGGATACGTTCGGTTACGTTAGGTTACGCTGCGTTAGGTTAGGAAAGGATGGATTTAACTTTTGAGCCGAACGCAGATATCCTTTGGGTTTCTACGCTCTACTGTGCTCTAATATAATCTGCTTCGCTGTGGGGAGGTCAGGAAAAGTGGTCTAGCCACGTTACGTTGGCTTAGGATACGTTTGGTTATGTTACCTTTGGCTAGGTTAGCATAGTATAGCTGAGGATTTTGTGCTTCAGGCTGCTATTGCATGGACTTCTGCGATATTCTGTGCGCTATCACACTCTTCTTGTCTCCGCGAACGCCAGGAATAGTGCTCTCGGCTGGTTCGGTTGAGTTATGTTACGTTTGGATACGTTAGGTTTGGTTATGTTTGGTCAGGATAGATTTGATTTTTGTGATCAACACAGCTATTCGGTAGATTTCAGCGTTCTACATTGCTCTGCTATAACCTGCTTAGCTTTCGTGAGGCCAGCAATAGCGAAGATGAGACGCAAGCTTGTGTTACGTTACCACCGCTTATGTAACGTTTGGATACGTTTGGACAGGATAGCTTCGACTTTTGTGCTACACACTGCTATTCGTTGGATTTCTCCGCTTTACTGTGCTCTAGTATGCACTGCTTGGAGCTGTGGATGCCAGCAATTGCTGTCTCAGCACGTTAGATTTAGTTATGTTACGTTTTGCAGTGTTACGATCGGTTAGCTTGGCAGAGGATATCTTCGACTTTTGCGCTGCACGATGGTATTCTGTGGACTTCTGCGCTCTACTGTGCCTTAGTATATTCTCCTTGGCTCTGCGGATATCAACAACAATTGTCTAGGCACGCTAGGTTGAGTTATGTCACGTTTGGTTTTGTTATGCTTGGTTGGGCTAGGCCTGGTTATCTTTGACTTTTGTGCTATACACTGCCATTCAGTGAATTGCTGCGCTCCACTGTGCTCTAATATGTTCCGCTTGCTTCTGGGCACGACAGCGATATAAGTCTCGGCTCGTTAAGTTTAGCTATTCTACGTTTGGTTATGCTACGGTTTGTCTGGTTAGATTAGAATGTCTTTGACTTTTGTGCAATACATTGTTAATTGGTGGCTTTCTGCTCCCTACTTGGCCCTATCACCCTCTACCCGTCTCTTGGGAGGCCAGCAGTAGTGGTCGATGCACGTTTGTTTGAGTTGGGTTACGTTTGGTATGGTTACGTTAGTTTGGGTTAGGTTTGGATGTCCTTGGCTTTTGTGCTGTACACTGCGATTCTATGGATTTCTGCTCTCTACTCTCCTCTATTATGCCCTGCTCGGCTCTGTGGAAGCCAGCAATACTGGTCACGCTACGTTAGGGTGAGTCTGGTTACGTTTGGTTAGGTTAGGCTAGGATAGCTTTGACTTTCCTGCTGTACAGTGTTATTGGGTGGATTTCTGCGCTCTACTCTGATCTAGTATGCTCTGCTTTGCTCCGGGGAGGCGAGCAATGTTGGTCTCGGCACGACAGGTTTAGTTATGTTACGTTTGGCTAGGCTAGGTTAGGTCCAGTTATGACAGGGTATCTTCGACTTTTGCGCCATACACTACGATTCCATGAATTTCTGAGCTCTGCTCTGCTCAAGTGTGTAGTGCTTGAGTTCGTGGGGTCAAGCAGCATAATCTGCGGCACGTTAGGTTCAGTTGTGTTACATTCGGCTGTGACAATTTTTGCCATGTTGGGATAGCGTGTCTTTGACTTTTTTGGTATACACTGCGGTTGTGTGGACATCCGCGCTGTATTCTCCTCTAGTATGTTCTGCTTGGCCCTGCGGGGGGCAGAAATAGTGGTCGCGGCACGTTTTGTAGAGTATGGCTGTGTCAGGTCAGGTTACCCTAGCTTGGGTAGTGTTTACATATCCTCCACTTTTCTACTGTACGCCGACGTTCTATGGATTTCTACTCTCTACTCTAGTTTAATATTTTCTGCTTGGCCCTGGCGAGGCCAGCAACAGCGGTTGCGGCACATTAGGTTGTGTTCGGTTGCGTTTGCAATTGTCTCGGTTGGCTAGGTTAGGATGGAGCAGCTATGACCTTTGTGCTATACACTGCTCTTCGGTGGATTCCTGCCCTCCAATGTGCTCTAATCTAATCTGCTTGGTCCTGTGGAGGCCAGCAATACTGGTCGCGGCAGGTTAGGTAAGTTTCGTTTGCGTTTGGAAGTGAAACGTTTGGTTAGGTTAGGAAAGGATAGCCACGAATATTCATCTATACACAGATATTCGGCGGATATATCCGCTCTACTGTCCTTTAATGTGCCCTGCTTTGCTCTGAGGAGGCGACAAATAGTGGTCGCGGCTCATTTGGTTAGACTACGATAGCATGGGTTAGATATGGATATCTTTGACCTGTCTGCTGTACACTGACATTCCATTAACTGCTGCACTCCATTCTCCTCCGACATGTTCTGCTTGGCGACGGGGAAGCCAGCAATATTGGTCTAGGCACGATAGGTTGCGTTAGGTTACGTTCGGTTTTGTTACGATTGGTTCGGTTAGGATAGGATAGCCTCGACTTTTGTGCTATACGCCGCTATTCGGTGGATTTTTGCGCTCTGCATTGCTCTAATATGCTTTACTTGGATCCGGGTGTTGCAGAAAGAGTATTCTCGGCACGTTACGTTGAGTCAGATTATGAATGGCTATGTTAGGTTACGTTGTGTTAGGTTAAGGTAGCTTTCACTTTTGTGCTGCACACTGCTATTCTATGGACTTCTGCTCCTTTCTGTGCGCTGTCACACTCTGCTTGTCTCCGTGGACCCCAGGAGAAGTGCTCCGGGCACGTTAAGCTGAGATATGTTACGTTTGGCTATGTTATGATAGCATGGGTTACGTTCCGATGCCTTTGACCTTTCTGCTTTTCCCTGCCATTCTATTGACTTCTGAACGCTATTCGCCTCCAATATGTTCTGCTTGGCGATGGGGAGGCCAGCGATATTGGGTTTGGCACGTGAGGTTGCGTTATGTTACGTTTGGATATGTTGCGTTTGGTTAGATGAAGACAGGATGACTTTGACTTTCCTGTTGTACACTGCTTTTTGGAGGTTTTCTGCGCTCTTCGGCACTCTACTATACTCTACACGACTCTAGGGCTCCAGCAATGTCGGTCGTGGCACAATAGGATTAGTTAGGTAGCGTTTGGCTAGTTTAGGTTAGGTTAGGTTTGATCAGGATGGCCTTGACTTCTGTGCCATACGCTGCTATTCGGTGCATTTCTGCGCTCTACTCTGCTCCAATATGCCCTGCTTGGCCCTGGGGAGGCCAGCAATAGTGTTCTCTGCGCTTTAGCTTGAGTTAGGCTACGTTTGGTTGCGTTAAGTTGGCTTTGGTTAGGTTTGGACATCTTTGACTTTTGTCCTATAAATTGCAATTTGGTTTACTTCTGCGCTGTACTGTACTCTACTATACTCTGCTCGACCCTGGGGAGGCCAGCAATAGTTGTCTCGGCGCGTTAGCTTGTGTTATGCAACTTTCGGTTACGTTACGTTTGGTTAGGTTAGGTTAGAATAGCTTCGACTTCTGTGCTGTAGATCGCTATTCGGTTGACTCCTGCGTTCTACATTGCTCTAATATGCTCTGTTTAGATCTGAGGAGGGAAACAATATAGGTCTCGGCACTTTCGGAGTTGTCAGCTTACGCTTGGTCACATTACGTTTGGATAGGATAGGTTAGGATAGTTTCGACCTTTGTGCTGTACGCAGCTATTAGGTGGATATCTGTGCTGCGCAGTGCTCTAATAAGCTCTGATTAACGCCAAGGAGGCGAGCAATGGTGGCCTCGGCACGTAAGGTTGAGTTAAGTTACGTACGCCTTTGATAGGTTAGGTTAAATTTGGTTTGGATAGCTTTGTCTTTCGTGGTATACAATGCTGTTCTGTCGATATCTGCCCTCCGCGTGGCTCCACTAGCCTCTGTTTGTCCCTGAGAAGTCCAGAAATAGTGGGCGTGACATGTTTTGTTGTGTTAGGTTACGTTACGTTTGGCTGGTATAGGCCATGTTTGGCTAGGTTGGCTTTGACGTTTGTGCTATACAACGCTATACGGCGGCTTTCTGCGCTCTACTGTGCTCTAGTGTATTCTGGTTGGCTTTGTGGGTGCCGGCAGTAGTGCTCTCGGCACGTTAGCCTTAGTTATCTTTCGTTTGCTTACGCTACGATTGGATAAGTTAGGAGTGGATATCTTTGACTTTTGAGCTATAAACTGCTTTTCGGTGAATTTCTGCATTTACTGTACCCTAATGTGTTCTTATTGGCCATGGGGATACCAGAAACAGATGTCTCAAGTCGATAGGTTTGTTTATCCTACATTTCATTAGGTTAGGTTATGTCTGGCTACCTCAGGTTATCTTTGGCTTTTGTGCTATACGCTGCCTATTCGGATGCTTTCAGCGTTCCACATTGCTCTGCTATACTCTGCTTATCTCTCGTGAGACCAGCAATAGCGGTCGTGGCACGACAGGCTGCTTTATGCTACGTTCCGTAATGTTACGATTGGTTATGTTGGGAAAGGATAGCTCTGACTTTTCTGCTATACAATGCGATTCAACTGATTTCTGCCCTCTGATCTCCGCTATTATGCACTGCTTGGCTCTGTGGAGGCCAGTAATACTAGACTCGGCGCGTTAGGTCGAGCTAGATTTCGTTTCGTTAGGTTAGGTTTGTTTGGGTTAAGTTACGATATCTTTGACATTCGTGATACCCACTGCCATTCTATGGACCCCTGCGCCCTACTCTCCTTCAATGCACCCTGCCTGGCGATTGGGATGCCAGAGATTCTGAACCGATCACTTGAGGTTGGGACTGGTTACGATGGGATATGCTGGGTTAGGTCATGTTAGGTTGGGATATCTCTTACTTTTGTGCTACACACTGCTTTTCGGTGGATTTCTACAATCTACTGTGCTCTAGAATGTAATGCCTGGCTCTGGGGTGGCTCAAATAGCGGCCTTGGCACGTTCGGTTGAGTTGGGCTATGTTTCGTTATGTTCTGTTAGTTTATGTTAGGTTTGGGTAGCTATGACTTTTACGATATACACTGCGATCCGATGGAATTCTGCAATCTACACTCCACTAATGTATCCTGCTTGTCTCTCGGGAGGCAAGCAATACTATTCGCGGCACGTCAGGCTGTGTTAGGCTACGTTTTGTTATGTTACGATTGGTTGGGTTAGGAGGGGATAGCTTCGACTTTATAGCTACAGTCTGTTGTCAGGTGGTTTGCTACGCCCAACGGTGCCCTAACATTTTCAGCTTGGTTGACGGAAGGCCAGAAATAGTTGTCCCGTCCCATTACGTTTAGTCATGTTACGTTCGGTTAGATTTGGTAGGGCTAAGTTTGGTTAGGACAACTTTATCTTTTGAACTGTGCACTGCTATTCGGTGGCTTTCTGCGCTCTACTGTGCTGTAGTATGTCCTGCTTGGCTCTGGTAGGGCAGCAATAGCGGTCTCGGCAGGTTAGGTATGATTAGTCTACGTTTGGTTATGTTCCGTTGATTTGGGTTTGGCTTGAGTCTCTCTGTCTTTTCTGATATACACTGCGATCCTATAGATTCCTGCGTTCTACTCTGCATTAAAGTGTCCTGCTTGGCTCTGGGGAGGCAAGCCATACTGGTCGCGGCACGTTATGTTGAGTCACTTTACGCTCGTTTATGCTAAGATTGGTTAGGTTAGGACAGGATAGCTTTGACTTTGGCGACATGGTCTGCTGTTAGGTGGATTTCCGCGCCCTACAGGCCTCTAACGTTTTCAGCTTGGCTCTGGGAAGGACAGCAATAGTGGTCTCGCACGTAACGCTGAGCCATGTTACGTCAGGTTAGGTTCGGGTAGGCCAACATTTGTGAGGGTAGCTATAACTTTTGTTCTGTACACTGCTATTCGGTGGATTTCTTCGCTCTACTGTGCTCAAATATGTTCTGTTTGTCGCTGGGGATGCAAGCAATAGAGGTCTCAATTCGTAAAGTCCAGTTATTTTACGTTTGGTTAGGTTAGGTTAGATCAGGTTAGGTTACGATGGAGAGTGCCGCGCTGAATGTCGAACGAGACGGACGCGTTCACGACGCACCTACTATTGGTAGGTATTTTCGGCAGGAAATTGCGTTTTCTGGCGCGTGGATTAGTGCCATTTTGTGCGTGTGGTGCGTGGGTGCACGTGGCCGGTGACTCGCGTCGCGGAGTGTGTCGTGGTGCCGATTAAAATTGAATTTGTTTGCAAGTTTTTTCCCTTGTCTTATTCGTGGCATCAACGAAGCTGTGGACACCGCTACGTCGCAGGTAGATGGGGGACGGTGCCCATTGTCTGCCGCGGAGCCGCGCATCTGCCCAGCGATGGATACCTGCGCCGAGGGTCACGCCACAATGCAAGCGGCGTTGCAGGGGCCTGCAACCCGTACAGTGGTAACCATTCCGGGGAAGCCGGACAATTTACCGAGGATGGAAGGTAAGGTCATTGTTGGTGGTGTCGACGTGGCACCAGTGGAGCTTCCCTCGTCGAAGGACAGGGCAATTAGCCCAACTGCAGGTGCTACGATGCGCGTGACTCGTAGCACCGCATTGCGTAAGGCGCTGCCGGCAGACCTCGAGGGGGAGTGCTCCGCCTTCGCATGTGCCGATTGCGTCACGGGCGGCGGCGAAACGTCGTCTTCGTAGGTATCTCCCGCGAAGACGGCGAAGCGGCCGCGGAGGTCGGTGTTGGACGAATATCACACATTCGAAGGTTAGGATGGTGTTGACCTCGTCCCGAATCCCACGAGCATAAGCCGGGCGAAGGCGACCCTCCCCACACTGGAGGAGCTCGACAGAGTGCACCGTCCGCTGTCTGTTGTGGAACTGTCTGCCGTTATATCCGAGAATTGCGCGAGGATATAAACGATGGCAGACAAGAGTAAAAACCTGCACGGCCCATACGTCCGCGCCTTCCGTATTTGCGCCAGGGTGGTGGATTCGGCCGGATGGGAGATGAGTCTCCAAGTAACAGCCGGCCGTGACCAGGAGACGATGGCGGAGAGGGTCCGCGTGCTGATGGCGGAGATCGCCGGTCCGCGGAAGAAGGACGTCTCCCAGCAGGCGGTTATAGCTGACTTGCGGGAGAACTATGCCTCCCAGCAGGCGGTGATCGCATCCTTGCGCGCGGAGCTGGATCAGGAGCGGAGGCGGGTAATCGTCGACCCCGCGCCCGCTCGAAATGTGTGTGCGTCCGCGGGCGCCGGAGCAGCGTCAACGGCGCCCGAGTTCGGTATGGAGGCTGCCTTCGCGGCACTCAGTCTCCGAATCGACGAAAAGTTCGAGGAGCTCGTGCGTACGCTCCCCGTGGCGGCCGGGCGGGATGCGCCTGCCCGAGCGCCGGAGCAGGCGAGCACCAACGCCGGCCTGCGCGCGCTGCCTGTACTGGTAGCCTCGGCGGACCCTGCCGCGGGTACTGCCCGTGGCGGGCTCGCTGACGCCCAGGCGAAGGACCCGGTCGCGGCCCCGGTCGTAGCCGGGAAGGACGCAGATGCCAGCTGGTCTCTCGTCACCGGTAGGCGCGAGAATCGAGCGCAGCGACAGGCGGCCGCTGCCCCGCACCTGTCCGCGAGGGTGCCCAAGAGTGCGCCGAAGGGAGCCGTCGGTAAGACGGGCCGCCGCTCCTCGGGGATGAGCTCCGCCCGCGCGCCTCCCGCGACCGCCGCGAAGACCGGAACGATGCACGGTCACGATAAGAAGAAGAGCGGCTGTAAGCCGGGCCCCATTCTTAAGCGGCCATCTCCGCTGCAAGGGGAAAGATAAATCTCGCCGGCCTCGGGATCGAGGACTTGCGCCCCCGTCGGGCCGCTTCCGGCGGTTTCCTGCTGGAGGTCGACGGACCCGAGGGCGCACAGCGAGCCGCCGCTCTCGCCGGGCGAATGAGCGAAGACTTGGAGGGATCCGGCATGCGTGTTACGGTTCCCACCAAAAAAGCGGAGCTGAGAGTGACAGGGCTCGACGGCTCCGTCACCCCCCGCGAGGTGGCCGCTGCCCTGGCTAGGGTCGGTGATAGCACCGAGGCGGAAGTAAGAACCGGAGTGATCCGGTCTTCCGCTTCGGGGCTGGGCTCTGCATAGGCTTAGTGACCCTCGCGGCAGCGAGAAAGGCCGTCGATTGCGGGCTGATCCGCGTCGGCTGGACTTCGGCCCGTGTCGTAGCCTTGGAGGCACGGCGCCTCCAGTGCTTCCGTTGCCTTGCGTTCGGTCACACAAGGAACGGATGCTCTACCGCGGTGGACCGCAGCGACACCTGTTTCAGGTGTGGCGCGGCGGGCCACCGTGCCGATGGGTGTAGTTCGCCTGCACCCATGTGCCCGGTTTGCGCCGGGCTCGGCCGCCCCACAAACCACCGGCTGGGCAGCAAGGCGTGCTGCCCGC
>NW_016919328.1:137331-187916 GCF_001483705.2 Eufriesea mexicana
CGTCGCCTGGGCGGATGGGGCTGTCGGGCGCGAAAACGACGAAGCAAGCTTAGGGGCGGAGCGGCTAAGGGCTGCGATGACGCGCGCGTGCAACGTCGCCATGCCGCGCGTGAAGGAGCCACATTCGCGGGGTGCAGTGCACTGGTGGTCGGCTGAAATCGCGCAGCTCCGGGAGCTCTTCGTGCTCGCCCGGCGCCAGTACACTCGGGCCCGTCGTCGACGACGCGCGGTGTCCGCCGAGGAAATCGCGCGTCTGTATCGCGGGTACCGGTCCGCGGTGGGCGATCTCCGGAGGGAGATTGGCAGAGCCAAATCTCGGCAGTGGCACGGACTCCTCCCGACGCTCGAAAGCAATTCGTGGGGACGCCCCTATAAATTATTGGGGAAGTTAAGGTCATGGGCGTCCCCCGTGACCGAGCGTATGGACCTCGAGCTCCTGCGGCGGGTGATCGACACCCTCTTCCCTGTGGTGGCGGTGGATCGGGTGCAACCCGCTCCAGTGCGGTCGGAACTGGTCGGGTGGTTCGACGAGCTGGGGTCTCGCGCGAGTGGTTGTGCCGTGCGGTCGTTAGGATGGTGGCGAGGAGCACCGCCCCCGGACCGGACGTCATCCCAGGCCGAGCCTTTGCACTGGCTCTGGAAGGGTGGGGTGGCAGTGTACGACGGCTGTTAGACAGCTGTCTCAGGACCGGTCGCATCCCGGCATGTTGGAAGAGAGCGAGGGTCGTGCTGATCCCGAAACTAGGGAAGCCGCCGAACTCTCGGAAGGCATATCGGCCGATATGCCTGCTCGACGAGGCGGGCAAGCTCTTCGAGCGGGTTCAAGCTGCCCGCCTCCGAGAGCATTTAACGGACGTGGGTCCCGATCTCAGGGTCAGCCAGTTCGGATTCCGGCATGGTCGTTCGACGATCGACGCGATCAAGCGCGTTCGTACCCTGTCGGAGGCTGCCGTCGACCGTGGCGGAGTGTTGCTGGCGGTCGGTGTGGATATCGCCAGCGTCCTCAACACCCTGCCCTGGGCCGCCATCTGGTGTGCCCTATTGTACCACAGGGTTCCCCAATACATGATGGGCGTGATCGGCGACTATTTGGCGGAGCGCTCGATTGAGTATCCCGGAAGATACACGACCGTCGTGCGAGCGACGGACTGCGTTGTTCCACAGGGATCGGTACTCAGGCCGATCCTCTGGGACCTCGCGTACGACGCCGTGTTGCGCACTCCCCTCCCCCGCGGCCTGAGCCTGACGTGTTACGCGGGCGACACGCTGGTGATGGCCGCCTGGTCGAGTTGGGTGGAGGCCACTCTGCGCGCGGAAAGCGGCGTGGCCCTCATCGCGAATAGCATCCAGTGGCTAGGGCTGTGTATCTCCCCCGAGAAGACCGAGGGAATGTGGTTTTGCCATCGGCACCACGGGAAGCCGCCCAAGTCCCCGATGCGCGTGGGGAACGTCGTGGTCGAGTTACGGGACCGGATGAAATACCTCGGCCTCCTCCTCGATAGCCACTGGAAATTCGACGAACATTTTCTCGCGCTGGAACCACGCATGGAACCACGCGCCGCCTCTACACAGGAGTCGTTCGCTCGGTGGCACTTTACGGGGCTCCGATCTGGGCGAACGACCTTGTCGCCAGTCCGCGCAGTCTGGCGATTCTCCGGCGAGTTGCTCGCAGGATGGCGATCAGGGCCGTGCGCGGCTACCGCACGATATCCCACGAGACGGCGATGGTCCTGGCGGGTGTCCCGCCATTCGAAATGCAAGCGGTGGGGGAGGCACGTATCTACGGTCTCCTACACGCTGGCGGCGGCGGTGCCCCTGAAGAAGGGTCCGTTTCGTTGAGGCGAAGGGTTCGAGAGTCCTTGATGACAGCCTGGCGAGCTCGCCTGAGGAAGCCGAGTAGCCGGCAGCACCGGGCGATCGAGGCTGTGCTCCCCGTGTTGGATTTATGGGGGCGCAGAGGTAGCCGGCACACATTCCGTCTGACACAGGTGCTAACCGGGCACGGGTGCTTCAGGGAGTACCTGTGCCGTATCGGGCGGGAACGTGACACGCGGTGTCATCACTGCGGGGAAGGGCGGGACACGGCGCAGCACACGCTGGAGGAATGTCCGGCGTGGGTTCGCGAGCGCCGGGTACTGTGGCGCGTGGTGGGTAGGGACCTTTCTCTCTCAGTCGTCGTGGCGCGGATGACGGAGGTCTTAGGTGCGTGGCGTGCGGTGGCCTCCGTCTGCGAGGCGGTTATGCTACAGAAAGAGGCCGCGGAGAGAGCCCGCGAGCGTAGCGCGTGCTCCTCGCGCGTAGGGCTGCGGAGGCTGAAAGCGCTGTTTCGGAGGGCGGCGCGCGCACTGCCGGATGTGTTAACGCGTTAGACCACCGCCTTCGCGAGCGACCATGTACCTACGGCCGGGGAGACCGTCTCCCTCTCCCGTTGTAACCTAGGACTGGGTGACCACGAGCTGACGTTTGGGGGCTCGTCAGTTCGAGAGGCCGTGGTCTGGGCGCGCGGCGTCGCGTGATGGTCGCGCGGCGTCCGCAGGGAATACGTGCGTTGCGGTGCGGTGGTATGCGTGTTGTGTGCGTGAGGGTGTGTCTGTGTGTACTTGTAAACAACCCGTCTCGCGCGCATGGACATGATCGTTTCGGGTGCGATTACGCGTCGCGCCAGGAGGGAACTGCGGTTGCGTCGCGGGGGCGTCCTGGCAATTGCGTCGCCCCGAAGTCCAGGGAGCACCGAAATGCGAAGGGCTGGCCATCGTGGGGGTTTTAGTGGGTAAAAATCCCACATAAACCCGCCCCCTCCCCTAAGGGGGCCGCGTATCTTTTGAAGATTTCCCCCATGTGAAAAAAAAGAAAGAAAAAAATGGTTAGGTTTACGTTGTCTTTGACGTTTTTGCTATGCGCTGCTATTTGGGGGCTTTCTGCGGTCTACTGTACTCCAGCTTATTCTGCTTGGCGCTGTGGAGGCCAGTAATATTTGTCTCAGCCCGTTGCGTTGATTTACGTTACGCTTGGTTACTTTATGTTCGTTTGGGTTATGTATGGATAGATCTGATTTACGCGGTATACGCTGCTTTTCTGTGGACTTCTACGCTCTACAGTGCTCTAGAATATTCAGCTTGCCTCTGGGTATGCCGGAAGTCTTGGTGCCGGCACGTTAGTCTGAGTTAGGTTGCGTTCGGTGGGGCTACGTTAGTTTGTGCTAGGTATGGATTGCCTTGACTTTCGTGGTACAGACTGCTTTCGGTGGACTCCTACGCTCTGCTGTGCTCTAACATGTTCTGGTTGGCTCTGGGGAGGCAAGGATGAGAGGCATCTGCACGCTAGGTAGAGTTATACTAGGGTTGGCTATGTTACGTTTGGCATTTTAAGGGTAGTGAAGATTCAAGTACATTGTAATGCACTGCGATTTTATGGACTTCGGCGCTCTACTCCCCTCTAACATGTTCTTCTTGGCACAGAGGCGGCTAGCAAAAGTGATCTCGGTACGCTAGGTTGAGTTACGTTACGCTTGGCTTTGCCAGGTTAGGACATGATTGCTATGGATAGCCTTGCTTATTACGCTATACACTGCTATTAGGTCGATACTTGTGCAATGCACAGCTTTACTAACGTTTGCTTGAATCTGGAGGGGCCAGCAATAACGGTCATTGCACGCTTGGTTGAGATAGGTTACGTTTGGTAGGGTTAGTTTAGGTTAAGTTTGGTCAGGTCGAATTTGACCTTTATACTGTACACTGCTATTCAGCGTTTTTCTGCGCTCCACTGTGCTTTGGTATGTCCTCCGTGGCTCTGGGGATGCCAGTAATAGTGGTCGCGTCACGTTAGGTTGAGTTATATTAGGTTTGGTATTATTAAGTTCGTTTGGGTTAAGATGGGATGTCTTTGACGATCGTGATTGGCATTGCCATTCTATGGACCTCAGCGCTCTATTCTGCAATAATATGCCCCGCTTGGCAAAGGGGAGGCCAGCAATTCTTGTCTCGGCACGTTAGGATGTGACAGGATACGTTTGGTTAGGTTATGTTTGTCTTGGTTTTTGCTTGAATGGCTTCGACATTTCTGCTATACACTGCTATTCGGTGGATTTCTGCGCTCCACTCTTCTCTAATATTCTCTCATTGGCGATGTGGAGGCCAGTAGTAGTGGTCTCGGCACGTTATGTTGAGGCAGGCTGCGTTCGGTTCGGTTACGTATGGTTTGGTTACGAATGAATAGCTTTGACCTTTCTGCTATACACCGCTTTTCGGTCGGTATCCGTGCGCTGCATGGCTCTACTGGCATCTGCTTGTATATGGGGGGCCGGAAATTGCGGTCGTGGCAGGTTTGGTTGTGCTTGGTTACGCTTGGTTAAGTTAGGTTTGGTCAAGTTTGATAAGAATGGCTTTGACCTTTGCGCTGTCGACTGATATTCGTCCGATACCTCCGATCTGCGTTGCTGTACTAGCATCTGCATGTCTCTGTGGAGGCCAGCAACGGTGGTTTAGGCACGTTTGTTTCAGTAAGGCTACTTTTGGTTCGGCTATTTTTGGCTATGTTTGGTTAAGATGGCTTTGACTTTTGTGCTATACACTTCTATTAGGTGGATTTCAACGCTCTGCTGTGCTCTAGTATATTCTGCTTGGCCGTGGGGGTGCGTGCAGCAATGGTCTCGGCACGTTAGTCTGTCCACGGTTGCGTTTGGCTACGTCACGTTTGCCTATGTTAATATAGTATGGTTGTGACCTTTGTGCTATACTGTGCTATTCGGTAGATCCCCGCACTATACATTTCACCACTATACTATGCTCGACCATCGGGAGGCCAGCAGTTGTGATCGCCGCACGTTATGTTGTAATAGATTACGTTTGGATTGGCTAGGTTACGTTGCGTAACGTTGGATGGCTTTGACTTTTGTGCTACGGACAGCTAACATACGGACGTCTACGTTCATCTGTGCGCTATCACACTGCGTTTGTCTCTGTGGACGCCAGGAGTAGTGCTCTCGGCACGTTAGGTTGAGCTATGTTACTCTTGGTCAGGTTAGGTTTGGTCAGGCTTGGTTGGGATATATTTGACCTTTGACTGCCGTTCGGGGACTTTCATCGTACTACAATGCCCTGCTATACTCTGCTTAGCTCTAGTGCGGCCAGCTATTTCTGTCGTGGCACGTCCGTGTGGGATGCGTTACGGCAGCTTATGTTACGTTTGTTTAGGTTAGGAGAGTTTAGCTTCGACTTTCGTGCTGTACAATTCTCTTTGGTGGATCTCTGCGATCTGCACTGATTTAACGTGATCTCTTTGGCTCTGCGGTTGCCGGCAATAGTGGTCTCGGCGCGTTAGTTTGGGATATATTACGTTCGGCCTGGCTAAGTTAGGATAGGTTTGGTTAAGGTAGCAATGACTTCGGCGCTATACACTACCGCTCGGTCGGTATCTGCGCCTTGCACTGCTCCACTAGCATCTGCTCGTCTTTGGGGAGGCCACCAATAGCGGTCGTGGCAAATTTGGCTGAGCCATGTTACGTGCGGATAGGTTAGGTTAGGTCAAGTTTGGTTAGGATGGCATTGACTTTTGTGCCATACACCGCTATACGGTGTATTTCTGCGCTCTACTGTGATCTAATATTCCCAGCTTTGCTCTGGAAATGCCAGAAATGGTGGCCGCGGTGCGTTAAGTTGGGTTAGCTTACGTTCGGTTAGGTTAGGTTTGATTGGGATAGGTTGGGATATCCTTCACTTCCGTACCATGTACTGCCGTCATATGTACTTCTGAGTGCTACTCTCCTCTAATATGACCTGCTTGGCGATGGGGAGTCCAGCAATAGTGGGATAGGCACGTTAGATTGGGATTGGTTACGTTCAGGGTTAGTTTAGGCCAGGTTAGGTTGCGATACCTTTTACTATTCCGCTTTACACTACAATGCGGCGGATGTCTGCGGTCCACTGCTCTCTAGTGCATTCTGCTCATCCCTGGGGAAGCCAGTAATAGTAGTCTCGGCCCGCGATTTTCAGTCAGGCTACGTTTGATTACACTATATTAGCTTGGGTTAGGCTTGTGTAGATACGACTCTCGTGGTTTACAATGTTATTCAGTGGATTTCTAAGCTCTGCTGCACTCAAGTGAGTTCTGCTTGGCGCTGCGGAAGCCAGCAATAGCGGTCGCGTCACGATTTGTTCAGCTATTCTACGCTTGGTTATGATAGGTTACACCTGGTTAGGTGAGGTAGTCTTTGACTTTTGTGCTATACATTCCTATTTGGTGACACTCTGCTATCTACTCTGCTGTACAATACTCTGCTCGACTCTGGGGAGGACAGTAATATTGGTCTCAGCAGGTTAGCTATAATTAGGCTTCGTTTGGTTAGGATATGTTCGTTTGTGTTGGGTTTGTATAGCTCTGACTTTTGTGGTGTACATTTCTATACATTGAGCTTCTGCGCTCTACTGTGCTCTAGTTTATTCTGCTTGGCTTTGGGAAGGCCAGCAGTCGTGGTCGCAGAACCTTATGTTAACTCAGACTACGTTCGGTTAGGTTAGCTTGGGAAAGGTGTGGTTGGAATGACTTTGTGGTTTGTGCTTTACGCTACAGTGCGAAGGATTACTGCGCTCTACTCTGATCTAATACGTTCTGCTCGAATCTGATGATGCCAGCATTAGTGGTCATGGCACGTTAGGTTGAGTTAGGCTACGTTTGGTGAGGATTTGTTAGCCTGGGTTAGGTTCGGATTGCTCTGACTTTCGTGGTATAGCATGGCTTTCAGCGGCCTTCAGCGCTCTACTGTGCTATGTATGTTCTGCTTGTCTCTGTGGAGGCCAGAAATAATGTTCGTGGCAAGCTTGGTTGAGATATGTCACTCTCGACTTGGCCATGTTTGGACAGGTTTGTTGAGGATAGCTTTGACTTTTGTGCCATACAGTACTATTCGATCGATATCTTCCCTCTGCATCTCTCTACTAGCATCAGCTTGGCTCTATGTATGCCAGAAATAGAAGTCACTGCTCGTTACGTTTAGTTATCCTACGTCCGGCAAGGCTAGGTTAGGCCAGATTAGGCTAATATATCATTGGCTTTTGTGCTGTACACTGTTAATTGGTGGCTTTCTGCTACCAACTGTGCTCTAGTATATTCTGCTCGGCTCTGGAGGGGCTAGCAATAGGGGTTTCGGCACGTCAGGATGAGTTATATTACGTTTGGTTGCATTCCATTTGTTCAGGTTAGGATTGGGCAACTTTTACTTATGTGCTGCACACTGCTATACGGTTGATTTATGCGCTCTACTGTGCTCTATTGTATTCTACTTCGTTCTTGGAGGCCGGCAATAGCGGCGGTTGCACGCTGGGTTGAGTTACGTTACTCTTGGCTTAGTTAGGGTAGGTTATGATTGGTTAGGATGGCTTTGACCTTTGTGCTATACACTGCTATTCGGTGGGATTCTACGCTCTTCTGTGCTCTGGAATATTCCACATGGCTACTGTGAGGCCAGCAGTAGTGCTATCGGTAAGATAGACTGAGATATGTTCCGTCTGGTTACGTTTGTTTTGGTTAGGTTTGGTTAGGATAGCTTTGACTTTTGTTCTGTACACCGCTATTCGCCGAATTTCTACGCTCTACATTTCTCTACTGTACTCTGCTTGACTCTGGGGAAGCCAGTGGCAGTGGTCTCGCAACGTTATATTTGCCTACGCTACGTTTTGTTAGGTTACGTTTGCTTGGGTTAAGCTTGGATAGCTTTCACTTTTGTGCCATACACTGATATACGTTGAGTCTCTGCGCACTACTGTGCCCTAGTATGCTCTGCTTGGCTCTGGGGGGGGGGGCAGTAATGGCGGTCTCGGAGTGCAGAATTGAGTTATGTTACAAATGGCTTGGCTAGTTTCGGAGAGGTTTGGATAGGGTGGCTTTGACCTTTGAGCTTTACACTGCTATTCGGTCGATACCTGCGCTCTGCGTTGCTCTACTACTATCTGCTTGTCTCAGGGGGTGGCAGCAATTGTGGACGTGGCACATTTGGCTTAACTTGGTTACGTTTGGTTAATTTCGGTTATGATGGCTTTAACTTTTGTGTTATACACTGCTATTCTGTTGATTCCTGCTCTCTACTGTGCTCTACAATAACCTGCTTGGCTCTGGGGAGGCCGGCAATAGTGCTTTCGGAACGTTAGGTTGTGTTACGTTACGTTTGATTAGGTTACGTTGATCAGGTAAGTATAGGGTGACTTACACCTTTGCGCTATACACTGCTATTTGTTGGATTCCTGTGCCTTTCATTGCTCTGCTATACTATGCACGACTCTGAGCATACCAGCAATAGCGGTCGTGGCACGATGGTTTGTGCTAGGTAACGTTTGGTTATGATGGCTTTAACTTTGGTCGTATACGCTTCTATAAGGCTGGTTTCTGCGCCCTACATTGCTCTACTACGCTCCGCTCGGCTCTCGCGAGGCCAGCAATAGTGGCAGTGGCACGTTGGCTTCAGTTGTATTACGTTTGGTTAGGTCAGGGTACGTGTGGTTAGGTTAGGATACGATAGCTTTGACTTCTGTGGTATGCACTGCTATCCGGTCGATACAGTTGGTCTGCATTGCTCTACTAGCATCTGCTTGAATCTCAGGAGGCCAGCAATAGCGGTCGTTGTACGTTTGGTTGAGGAAGGTTACGTATAGTTTGGTTAGGTTCGGGAAAGTTTGGTCAATGCGGCTTTGACTTCTGTGCTGTACACTGCTATTTGGAGGCTTTCTGCGCCCTACTGTGTTGTAGTATGTTCTGCTAGGCTCTGGGGATGCCGGCAATGGCGGTCCGGGCACGTTGGAATAGGATGGGTTGCGTTTATTTATACTACGTTTGGATAAGGTAGGATAGGATACCTTTGACTTTTGTGCTATACACTGCTGTTCGGCGTATTTTTTCGACCTACGTTGTTCTACTATACACTGCTCGACTTTGGGGAAGCCAGTAATAATTGTCTCAGCCCGTTCGCTTTAGTTAGGTTACGTTTGGCTACGTTACGTTAGCTTGGGTTAGGTTTGGAGAGATGTGACTTTCATGGTGTACCCTGCTATTCGTTGCATTCCTGTGCTCTTGTGTGCTGTAGTTTTTCCTGCTTGTATCTGGAGAGGCCAGCAATGGTGGCCTCGGCGGGCTGGGATGTGTTATGTTAGGTTAGGTTAGGTCATTTTATGTCAGGTTTGGTTAAGAGTGCTTTGACTTTTATGCTATACACTGCAATTCGTTGGATTTCTACGCTCCACTGCGCTCTAATATGTTCTGCTTGGCCCTGGGGAGGCCAGCAATAATGGTCTCAGTCCGTTAGGTTCAGTTATCCTATGATTGTCTTGGTTAGGTTAGGTCAGGCTTGGTTAGGATGGCTTTGGCTTCGGCGCTACACACTGCCATTTAATGGACTTCTGCGCTCTACTCACCTCTAGTATGCTATGCTTTGCGGTGGGGAGGCAAGCAATGGTGGTCCATGCACATTTGGTTGAGTTATGTTACGTTAGGTTATGTCATGTTTGGTTGGGTTAAGTTAGGGTATCTTTGACTTATGTGCTGTAAACTATAATGCGGCGGATTAGTTCGGTCTACTTTGCTCTATTATATTCTGCTTAGCTCTGGAGAGGCATACAATAGTTTCTTCGGCTTGTTTGGTCGATCTAGGCTCGGTACGGATTTGTTACGTGTGGTTAAGTGAGGGTATGGTAGCTTCGGCTGTTGTGCTATGCACTGCGACTCTGTGGATCCCTGCGCCCTATCCTCCGCTAATATGTTCTGCTTGGCTCTGGAGAGGGAAGTAATTGCGCTCTCGGCAGGTTAGTCTCAGATATGTAGCGCTTGGTTACGTTGCGTTTGATTAGGCTAGGATATGATATCTTAGACTTCTGTGTTCTACACTGCGCTTCGGTGTGTTTCTGCGCTCTACATTGCAATAGTATACTCTGCACGACTCTCAGGACAACAATGGTGGTCGCAGCACGTTAGGTTGAGATAGAATACGTTTGTCTTTGTTTGGTTACGTTGCGTTAGGTTAGGATATCGTTGACTTCTGAGCGCCACACGGCTAATCTATGGTCTTCTGCGCTCCTCTGCGCGCTGTCGCACTCTGCTTGTCGCTGTGGGCGCCAGGAGCAGTGCTCTCGGCACGTTAGGTTGAGTTGTGTTACGTTTGACTAGGTAACGTTTGGTTACGTTTGGTTAGGATAGCTCAGACTTTTATTATGTACACTGCTATTCGGCAGATTTCTGCTCTCTACAGCTATCTAATAATCCGTGCTTTGATCTGGGAATGTCGGAAATGGTGGCCATGGCGCGATAGGTTGAGTTAGGTTACATTTGCTTGGTTTAGGTTAGGATATCTATGACTTTCGTGCTGTACACTGCCATTCCATGTGCCTCTCCGCTCTACTCTCCTCTAATATGCTCCGCTTTGCGCTGGGGAGGCCGACAATAGTGCTCTCGGCACATTAGGTTGTGTTATCTTTCGTTTGGTTGGGTTACGCTTGGCAAGGTTAGGACAGGATAACTTCGAATGTTACGCTATACACTGCTACTCGGTGGACTTCAGACCTCCACATTGGGCTGCTATTCTCTGCTAGACACCGGTGAGGCCGGCAATAGCTTTCGTGGCGCGATAGGTTGAGTTGGGTTGCGTTTGGTTATGTTACGGTTCGTTAGGTTAAGAGCGGATAGTTTTGACTTTAGAGCCATGTTCTGCCATTAGGTGGATTCCTGCGCCCTACAGCGCTCTAATATTTCCAGCTTGGCTCCGGGAAGGACAGCAATAATGTTCTCCGGACGTTATGTTGTGTCAGGTTACATTCGGCTAGGCCGTATTATGCTAAGTTTGGTTTAGATAGATTTAACTTTAGTGCTGCGCAATGCTGTTCGTTGGATTTCTGCGCTCTACTGTGCTCTGGTATGTCCTGCTTGGCTCTGAGGAGGGGGGGGGGGGGACTGCGATTCTATGGATTTCTGCATCCTACTCTCCACTAACGAGTTTCGCTTGGCTCTGGGGAAGCCAGCAATAGCGGTCTCGGCACGTTAGGTTGAGTTAGCCTATGTTTGGCTATGTCCTCTTGGTTTGGGTTAGGTATGGGTAGCTCTGACTTATCCGATATACCCTGCGATTTTATAGATATCTGCGGTCTACTATCCAGTAATGTGCTCTGCTTGTCTCTGCGGAGGCCAGTACTTGTGGTCCCGGCACGCTAGCTTGATTCAGGCTATGTTTGGTTATGCTACGTTAGGTTAGGATAGGAGAGGATGCCCTTGACTATTGTGCTTTATACTAGTATTCTGTGGACCTCTGTGCAATACCGTGCTCCAATATGCTCTGCTTGGCTCTGGGGAGACCAGCAAAAGTGGGCTCGGCACGTTAAGCTGCGTTATGCTGCGTTCTGCTGTGTTACGTTGGAACAGGTTTGGACAGGGCAGGTGTGTCTCTTGCCGTATACACTGCTATTCGGCGTATTTCTACGATCTATGTTGCTCTACTATACTACGCTCGACCCTTGGGAAGGCAGGTAATAGTGGTCACTACACGATAATTTAATTTAGGCTGCGTTAGGTTATATTAAGTTTGGATAGGGTAGGAGAGGATAGCATTGACTTTCGTGTTATATACTGCTTCTCGGTGAACTTCTGCGCTGCAATGAGTTCCAATATGCTCTGATTATCCCTGGGGGGCCACCAATAGTGGCCTCGGTACGCTAGGTTGAGTTGGGTTTCGTACGGTTAGGATATGCTTGTTTGTGTTAGGTGTAGATAGCTCTGACTTTCTTGGCATAGACTGTTATTCGGTGGATCTCGGCGCTCTACTATGATCGACGATACTCTGCCCGACTTTGCGGAGGCCAGAAATAGAGGTCTTGGCTCGTTAGGTTTAGTCAGCCCACGTTTGCCTATGTTAGGTTAGGTCAGGTTAGGGTGGGACAAATTTGACTTTTCTACTGCACCCTGATATTTGGTGGCCTCCTGCGCTCTATTGTGCTCCAGCATATTCAGCTTGGCTCCAGGGTTACCAGCAATAGTGGTCTCGGAATGTTAGGATGAGTTAGGTTACGTTTGTTTTGGTTATGACGGGCATTCTTTGGCTTTTGCGCTGTACACCGAAACACGGTGGATTCCTGCGCTCCAATGTGCTCCAGTATGTTCTGCTGTGCTCTAAGGCCGACAGTAATTGCGGTCTCGGCACGTTAAGTTCAGTTAAGCTACGTTTGTTTATGCTACGTTTGGTTATGGTAAGAGATTATAGCTGTAACTTTAGTGCAATGCACTACTGTTTGGTGGATTTCTGTGCACTACTGCGCCCCCATCCGCTCCGCTTCTCTGGGGAGGCCAGCAATAATGGTCTCGTCTCGTTAGGTTTAGGTAGTCTACGTAAGGGTAGGTCATGCTGGGTCAGTTAATATTAGCGTGCCTTTGTCGTTTGTGCTATTCGCTGCTATTTGGTGGCATTCCTTCCTTTACTCTGCTCTAGTGTATTCTGCTTGGCTCTGGGGATTCCAGTAATTGTGGTCTCGGCACGTTAGTTTAAGTTATGTTACGTTTTGCTTTATTCCGTTTGGATTGGTTAGGATAGGGTAACATGTACTTTTTTGCTATACACTGCCATTCGCTGGATTTCCGCGCTCTACGTTGCTCTACTGTACTCTGCTCTTCGCTGGGGAGGGCTGCAATAGTGGTCTCTGCACGTTAAGTTGTGTCATGTTACGTTCGGTTAGTTTAGGATAGGCTAGGTTTGGTCAGGATATCTTCGACTTTTGTGCTATTCACTGCAATGCTGTCGATACCTACGCATTACTATTCTCTAGTATGTTCTGCTCGACAATCTGGAGGTCAGCAATAGTGGTCGTGCACGTCAGGTTGAGTTGGGCAACGTTTGGGTATGTTACAATTGGCTTGGTTAGGAGAGGATACCTTCGACTTTTGTGCTGTACACTGCCACAGGGCGGGTTTCTCCAGTCTGCTGTGCACTGGTATATTCTAATTGGCTCTGCGTAGGAGATCAATAGTGGCGTAGGTCTGTGAGGTGCAGTTATGTTACGTTTGGTTATGCTACGATTGGCTATGTTAGGCTGGGACAGCTTTGACTTTTGTGCTATGCACTGCTCGTCGGAGGATTTCTGCTCTCTGCTGTGATGTAATATTCTCTGCTTTGCTCTGGAGAGGCCGCGAATATTGGCCGCTGCGCCATATGTAGAGTTAGGTTACGTTCAGTTAGGTTACGTTTGTCTGGGTTTGGATAGGATATCTTTGACTTTAGTGCTATACGCTGCTATTCGGATGATTCCTGTCTTCTACATTAATCTGCTATACTCGGCTTCGCTGCCGTGAGGCCAGAAGTAGCGGTCGTGGCATGTCAGGATGAGACACGTTACGTGCATTTATGATAGGTTAGGAAATGTTTGGTTAGTGTAGGTTTGTCTTTTGCGCCATACGCGGCTATTCGTAGGATTTCTGCTCTCTACACTGCTCTATCATGTTCTGCTTGTCTCTTGGGATGCCGGTAATAGTGGTCTAGGGACGTTAGGTGGAGTTATGTTACGTTTGGCTTGGTTACGTTTGCTTGTGTTAGATTTGGATGGCGCAGACTTTCTCGGCATAGACTGTTATTCGGTGGATTTATGTGCTCTACCGTGCTCTACTGTACTCCGCCCGGCTCTGTGGGGGCCAGCGATAGTGACCGCGGGGCGGTAGGTTCGGTTTGGTCACGTTTGGTTATGTTACGTCTGTCTGGGTTAGGTTTGGATATCTTTGACTTCTGTGATGTAAACTGGACTGCGGCCGACTTCAGCACTCCACAGTGTCCTAGTGAGTTCTGCGTTGCTTTGGGGAAGCCGGTAATACTTTTCTCGGCACATTAGGTCGAGATAGGATATATTTGGATATGTTACGTTTGCTTTGTTTAGGAGTGGATAATTTCGAATTTTCTTCTGTACATTGCGATCCAATGGATTTCTGAGCTCCACTCTCCTCGAATGTGCTCTGCCTGCCACCGTGTAGCCCAGCAATAGTGGTTTCGGCGCGTTAGGTTGAGATAGGTTACGTTTGGTTAGGTTACGCTTATTTGGGTTAGGCTTGTGTAGCTTAGACTTTCTTGGCTTAGACTGATATTCGGTGGATTCCTGCGCTCTACTGGGCACAAATATACTCTGCTAGAATCAGCTGTGGCCAGCAAAAGTGGTCCAGGCACGATAGGATGCGTTAGGTTACGTTAGGTGAGGCCAGGTTGGGTCATGTTTGGATATGACAGCATCAGCTTCTGTGCTATGCACAGCTATTCATTGGATTTCTGCGCTCTACCTTGTCCTAGTATGTTCTGCTCGGCACTGCAGGGTCTAGAAGCAGTGACCTCGGCTCCTTAAGTTTAGTCAATCCACGTATGGTTCGGTTAGGTTATGTCAGGTTATGTTAGGGTATATTTGACTTTTCTGCTATACGCCGCTATCCAGTGGCTCTCTGCGCTCTACTGCTCTCAAACACATTCTGCTTGGCTCCAGGTTTTCTAGCACTAGTGGTTTGGTTATATTACGTCTGGATGGGTTAAGATAGGGTAACTTTGTCTTTTGCGCTATACGCTGCAATTCGGCAGATATCTTCTCTATACATAGCTCCACTATACTCTCCTCGACTCCGGGAATGCCAGGAATAGTGATCCCGGCACGACAGCTTGATTTATGCTGCGGCTGGTAATGTTACGCTTGGTCAGTGTCAGGAGAGGTAAGCATTGACTTTTGCGCTTTATACTGCTATTCGGTGGACTTGTGCGCTATACTGTGCTCTAATTTGCCCTGCTGGGCTCTGGGGAGGCCAGCAATTGTGGTGTGGGGCGGTTAGGTGAAGTTAGGTTACGTTTGGTTATGCCATGTTTGGTTAGGTTAGTCTAGGACAGCTTTGTGTCTTGCGTTATACACAGCACTTCGGCGGATTTCTGCGCTCTACTGTGATATAATACACTCTGCCTTGCTCTGGGGTGGCCAGAAATAGTGGCGGCGACGCGTTAGGTAGAGCTGGGTTAGGTTCGGTTAGGTTAGGTGTGATTGGTTCAGGTTACGAAATCTTAGACTTTTGTGCTGTACAATGCAATGGGGTGGATTTCTGCGCACTACTGTGCTCTAGTATGTTCTGATTGGGTCTGCGGGTGTCAGCAGAATTGGCCTTGGCACGTTAGATTGAGTTAGGTTATGTTTGGTTGTGTTATTCTTGGTGAGGTTAGGCTAGGGTAACCTGGACTCTTGCGCTGTAAGCTGCTATACGGTGGATTTCAGCGCACTACTGTGCTCTAGTATGCTCTGCTTGTCTCTGAGCAGTCCTGAAATAGTGGCCTCGGCACGTTAGGTTGAGTTATGTTACGTTCGGTTACATCATGTTAGTTACGGCTGGTTCGGATACCTTCGATTTTTCTGTTGTACACTACGATTCCATTGATCTCTGCGGTCTATACTAATCTAATATGTTCTGCTTGGCTCTAGTCAGGCCAGAAATAGTGGTGGCGGCAGGTTAGGTAGAGTTCGGTTACGCTTGGCTTGGCCAGGTTATGCTCGATTTGGTTAGGATAGCTATGACTTTTGTGCTTTACACACATATTCGGTCGATAACTGCGCTCTGCATTGCTGTACTAGTATCTGCTTGTCTCTGGGCAGGCCAGCAATAGCGGTCGTGGCACGTTTGCCTGGGTTACGTTACGTTTGGTTGGACGAGGTTAGGTTAGGTTTGGTTAGGATGGCTCTGACTTTTGTGCTATGCGCTGCTATTCGGTATATTTCTGCGCTCTGCTCCGCTATAGTACATTGTGTTTGTCTCTGTGGAGGCCGGCAACAGGTATCCCGCCACGACAGTATGCGTCAAGTTACGTTCGGTTGTGTTACATTTGGCAAGGTTAGGAGAGTATAGCTTTGTCTTTTGTGCTATACACTGATATTCGGTGGATTTCTGCACTCTACTGTGCTCTAGTATGTTCAGCTTTGGTTCCGTGAGGCCAGCAATGGTGATCTCGGCAAGTCATGGTGTATTAGACTACGTTCGGATTGGTCATGTTAGGTCAGGCTTTGTTAGAATATCTTCGTCTTTTGTCCTATACACTGCTATTCTGTGAATCTATACGCTCTGCTGCGTTCCAGTATGTTCTGCATGGCTCCGTGGAGGCCAGCAGTAGTTTCCTCTGCTCGTTACGTTGGGCTATGATACGATTCATTTCGTTACCTTTGGTTAAGTTAGGGAAGAATAGCTTTGACTATCGTGTTATATACTGTTATTCGGAGAATTTATGCCTTCTACTGCGCTCTAATATGCTCTGCTGGGCCCTGGGGATATTAGCAATGGTGGTCGCGGCGCGCTAGATTGACTTAGGTTACGTTTGGTTATGTAACAATTTTTCTGGTTTGGTCAGGGTTGCTTTGACTCTTGTGCTGTACACTGCGTTCCGGTGGATTCCTGCGCTCAACTGTACCCTAGTAGGTTCTGCTGGACTCTGTGGAAACCAGCAATAGTGGTCTCTGCACTTTATGTAGTGTTAGGCTGCGCTTGGTTTGTTTAGGTTACTTCAGGTAAGGATTGGGTAACACCCACATCTGTGGTACACACTGCAGTGCGACGGATTTCTGCACTCTACTGTTCTCTAGAATATTCTGCTTATCCCTGGGGAGGCCAGCAATAGTGTCCTCGACACGTTAGCCTCAATCGAATTAAGCTTGGTTGTGTTACGTTAGGCTAGGTTAGGTTTGGATTTCTTTGACTATTCTGATGTACACTGCAATGCCGCGAGTTACTGCATTCTACTGTTCTCTAGTATATTCTGCTTGCCTCTGGGAAGGCCAGCAACAGTGGTATAGGCAGGTTGGTTTGAGTTGTTTTACGTTTGGTTATGTGGCGGTTAGTTACGTTAAAATATGATGGCTGTGACTTTTGTGCTGTACACAGATATTCAATGAATTTCTGCGTTCGACAGTGCTCTAATATGTTCTGCAAGAGACAGTGGTTTTCAGCAATGGTGGTCTCGGCACGTGTGGTTGAGTTATGTTACGCTTGGACGCGTTACGTTGGGCTATGTTAGGATAGAATGGTTTTGACTTTTATGCCATACACTGCTCTTCGGTGGGTTTCTGCGCTCTACTGTGCTCAAGTATTTTCTGCTTGGCTCTGCTTATGGCAGAAATTGTGGTCTCGGAACGTTAGGTTGCGTTCGGTTACGTTTGGGTTATATTAGGTCAGTTTGGGTTAGGCTCGGATGGCTTTGACTTTTCTGATATACGCTGTGATTCTATGGATTCCTGCGCTCTACTGTTCTCTGTTGTATGCTGGTTGGATCTGCGGAGGCCAGGAATAGTTGTCTCGCCACGGTAGGTTGAATTATGTTTCGTTTGTTTGCGTTAGGCTAGGTCAGGTTAGGAGAGGATAGCTTTGACTTTTATGCTATTCACTGCTCTTCCATGGATATTTGCGCTCCACAGTGCTATAATATATTCTGCTTACCCCTGGGGAGGCCAACGATGGTTGTCTCGGCCCGTTGGGTTGAGACATGTACGTTTGGTCAGGTCAGGCTATGCTATGTTCGGACAGGGTAGCTTCGAGGATTGGATACCTTTGACTCTCATGCCTTTGACTCACTATACCTTTGGTATAGTTTGCTCTGACTTTTCTGCTACACACTGCGATCCTATGGATTTCTTTTCCCTGCTATGGTCTCGCATGTTCTGCTTGGCTCTGGGGAGGCCAACTATGGTGTCTTCTTCGCGTTATGCTGTGTCAGGTTACTTTCAGTTAGGCTACGTTAGGTCAGGTTATGCTTGGCTATATTCTACTTTTGTGCTATTCACTGCAGTAGGGTAGATTCCTGCGCTCTGTTCTGATCTAATAGATTCTGCTTGGCTCTGGGGAGGCGAGAAATAGTGGTCTTGCCACGTTAGGAAGAACTACGTTACGTTTGGTTATGTTAGGTTTAGATATGTTAGGATAGCATAATTTGGGTTTTTGGGCTATCCACTGCAATTCGGTGGACTTCTGCGCTCTACATTGTTCAAATTTTCTCTGCCTGGAGCCGCGAATGCCGGCAATAGTGGTCTCTGCACGTTAGGTTGAGCTATGCTACGTTTGGTTGTATTACGTTTGGGATTAGGCGAGGATTGCTTTGACTTTTGTGCTGTGCACTCCTATTCGGAGGGCTTCTACTCTCTATATTGCTCTACCATTCTCTGTTCGACTCCGGTGGGGCCAGAAATAGAGTTCTTGGCATGTTAGGTTGAGTTATGCACCGTTTAGTTAGGCTATGTTTGTTTGCGATAGGTACAGATAGCTTTGCCTTTCGCGGTACAAACCGTTGTTCGGTGGATTTCTGCGCTCCACTGTGCTCTAGTACTTTATGCTTGGCTCTGGGGATGGCAGGTCTAGTGGTCTCGGCAAGTTAGAATGTGTTATGTTACGGTCAGTTACGTTACGCTTGGTCAGGTTAGGATGGGATAGCTTCGACTTTTGTGCTATACCCTGCTATAGGATAATTTCTGCGCTCTACCGATCCCTGGTATATTTTACTTGTCTCCGGCGAGGCCAGAAGTAGTGTCCTCGGCAAGACAGTTTTAGTTCGATTACGTTCGATTATGTTACGATTGGTTAGGTTGGGATGTGGTATCTTTGACTTTTGTGCTATACGCTGCTAGCCTGTGGACCTCTGCGTACTCAAACATAGGCTAACTCAACATAACATGCCGCGACCACTGTTGCAGGGCTCTCCACTGCCAAGCAGAATGTAGTAGAGCACAGCAGATTGTAGAAGTCCACCGAATATCAGTGAGCACCACGAAAGTCATATCTATCCAAGCCTAACCCAAACTAAGGTAACGTAGCCGAGCGTAGCCTAACTCAACATAATGGAACGAGATCACTATTACTGGCCTCCCCAGAGTCGAGAAGAGTGTAGTAGAGCAATGTAGGGTGTAGGAATCCACCCAATAGGACTGTGCAGCACAAAAGTCAAAGCTATCCACTCCAAACGTAGCCAAACGTAATATTACACATCGTAACAGAAAACAGCCTAACGAGCCGCAGCCTCGATTTCTGGAATTCCCAGAGCCAAGCATAACATATTAGTGGAGAACAGAATGCAGAAGGTCATAAACTCGCAGTGTCTATCAGCAAAGTCTAAGCGACCCAAGCCTAACCAAGCAAACAAGACATAACCAAACGTAGCCTAACAAAACCTAATGTGCCGAGACCGCTATTGCTGGCAACCCAGCGCCAAGCAGAGCATATAAGAGCACAGTAGAGCGCAGAAATCCACCGAATAGCAGTGTGTAGCGCAAAAGTCGAAGCTACACAATCCTAACCTAACCAAGCGTAAGATAAGCCGACTTAACGTAACCCAACATGACCTGCCACGGCCGCTATTGCTGGCCTCCCCAGAGACGAGCAGATCATAGTAGAGCATTGTGCAGCGCAGAAATCCACCGAATAGCAGTGTGTAGCGCAAAAGTCGAAGTTACCCAGTCCTAACGTAACCAAGCGTAAGATAAGCCGACTTAACGTAACCCAACATGACCTGCCACGGCCGCTATTGCTGGCCTCCCCAGAGACGAGCAGATCATAGTAGAGCATTGTGCAGCGCAGAAATCCACCGAATAGCAGTGTGTAGCGCAAAAGTCGAAGTTACCCAGTCCTAACGTAACCAAGCGTAAGATAAGCCGACTTAACGTAACCCAACATGACCTGCCACGGCCGCTATTGCTGGCCTCCCCAGAGACGAGCAGATCATAGTAGAGCATTGTGCAGCGCAGAAATCCACCGAATAGCAGTGTGTAGCGCAAAAGTCGAAGTTACCCAGTCCTAACGTAACCAAGCGTAAGATAAGCCGACTTAACGTAACCCAACATGACCTGCCACGGCCGCTATTGCTGGCCTCCCCAGAGACGAGCAGATCATAGTAGAGCATTGTGCAGCGCAGAAATCCACCGAATAGCAGTGTGTAGCGCAAAAGTCGAAGTTACCCAGTCCTAACGTAACCAAGCGTAAGATAAGCCGACTTAACGTAACCCAACATGACCTGCCACGGCCGCTATTGCTGGCCTCCCCAGAGACGAGCAGATCATAGTAGAGCATTGTGCAGCGCAGAAATCCACCGAATAGCAGTGTGTAGCGCAAAAGTCGAAGTTACCCAGTCCTAACGTAACCAAGCGTAAGATAAGCCGACTTAACGTAACCCAACATGACCTGCCACGGCCGCTATTGCTGGCCTCCCCAGAGACGAGCAGATCATAGTAGAGCATTGTGCAGCGCAGAAATCCACCGAATAGCAGTGTGTAGCGCAAAAGTCGAAGTTACCCAGTCCTAACGTAACCAAGCGTAAGATAAGCCGACTTAACGTAACCCAACATGACCTGCCACGGCCGCTATTGCTGGCCTCCCCAGAGACGAGCAGATCATAGTAGAGCATTGTGCAGCGCAGAAATCCACCGAACAGCGGTGTACAGCACAAAAGTCTAAGCTACCCTGTCCTAACATACCCAAACGTAATGTAATCCAACATTCCCTGACTTAAGCAGAGCAGAGTGTAGTAGAGGAATATAGAGCGAAGATGTCCACCGAATTGCAGAAAAGAGCACAATAGTCGGAGTTATTCTGTCCTAACCGAACCGAACGTAACCCAACCAACCTACATAACTCTATCTATCGGTCCTACACCATTATTCCTGACCTCCCCAGGGCAAAGCAGGACATATCATAGCAGAGTAGAGCGTAGGAATCCAACGAACAGCAGTGAACAAGCTCAAAAGTTAAAGCCACCGTTTCGTAACCTGACAAATTGTAACACAAACAAACGTAACATAGTCCAAAATAACGTGCCACGATCACTATTGCTCTCCTCCCCAGATTCGAGTAGAGCATAGTAGATCACAGTAGAGTGCTGTATTCCACCGAATAACATTGTATAACACGAAAGAAGGAGCTATCCAGAAGTACCCCAAACTAACATAACAGAACCAAACGGAGCATAGACCAACCTAACGTGCCGGGACCACCATTACTGGCCTCCGGTGATTCGAGCAGAGCATAGTAGAGCTATGTGGATGATAAAAATCCACCGCATAGCATTGTATCGCTCACGAGTCAACTCGATCCTATCGTAACCTGTCCAAATGTAATATAATCATTCGTAACATGACATATCCTAACGTGCCGAGACCACAACTGCTGGCCTCCCCATTGCCAAGCGGAGCATTTTAGAGCACAGTAGAGGGCAGAAATAAACCGGATGGTAGTCAAAGCACAAAAGTCTAAGTTACCCAAGCCTAACCCAAAACAACAGAAAATAGCCGAACTTTGCCAAACCTAGCGTAACGTGCCCAGGCCACCATTACTGTCCTCTCCAGCACCAAGCAGAGCATATTAGGGCACAGTAGAGGGCTGAAGTCCACCGAACAGCGGTGTGCATCACGTAAGTCGAAGCTATCCAAACCTAACTCAGACAAACATATACAAGCCGAACGTAGCCTAACACAATCTATCGTGCCAAGACCACCATTACTGGCCCCCCATAGTCGAGCATATTATGGTAGAGCAATGTAGCGTACAGAAATTCACCGAATATCGGTGTATAGCACAAAACTCGAAGCCATCCTAACCAAACTTAGCCTAACCTAACCAAACCAAAGATAACCTATCTGAACGAAACGTGAGACGGCCGCCATTGCTGGCCTCCGCACTGACAAGCATATGATAATAAAGCAACGCAGGGAGTAGATATCGATCGTATAGCGGTGTATAACACAAAAGTCAAAGCTATCCTATCCTAACCAGGTCAAACGTAACGTAACCAAACGTAACCTAACTCAGCCTAACGTGCCGAGACTTCTACTGCTGCCCTCACGAGAGCAGAGTAGAACATATTAGAAGGGAGTAAATGTCTGATACCAATAGAACCGCAGTGCTTAGCACAATAGTCGATGCTACACTATCTTTACATAGCCGTACGTAACATAGCCATACGTAGCATAGCCCAACCTAACGCGCCGGGTCTACTATTGCTGGCCTCCACAGAGCCAAGCAGCGCATACTAGAACTCAGCAGAGGGCACAAATCCAACGAACAGCAGTGTACGCCACGTAAGTCGAAGCTATCCAAATCTAACCCAGACTAACCTAACCAAACAAAACGTAGCCTACCTAATCCAAACGCGCCGAGACTACTATTACTCGTCTCCCCAGAATCGAGCAGAGTATTGTAGACCAACGGTGGGAGTAGGAATCCACCGAAGAGTAGTGTAAAGCACAAAAGTCGAAGCTATCCCGTCATAACCTGTCCAAAAGTAATTCAACGAAACCCAACCTAACTTAACCTAGCGTGCGAGGCCGCTTTTGATGGCCTCTCTAGATTAGAGCAGAGCGTAGTAGATCACAGTAGACCACAAAATTCCACCGATGAACTGCGTATGACACGAGAGACAAAGCTATCCATGCCTAACCCAAGCTAACATAACCTACCCGTCGCAGCATAATGCATCCTGGATTGCCGAGGCCACAATTGCTGGCAGAGTGCCCAGTGCCCAGCAGAGCATACAAGACCACAGTCGAGCGCAGAAGACCACCGAATGGCACTGTACAGCACAAAATTCCAAGCAATTCTGTACCAACCGTAGCAAACGCAACATAGCCAAACGCAACATAACACAGCCTATATTGCCGAGACTGCTGACCTCCACATAGCCAAGCCGGAAATACTAGAGGAGAAGGGAAGGCAGAAGTCCATGGAATGGCGTTGTGCAGCACAAAAGACATAGATACCTTAACCAAAACACAGCGCGACCTAACCTATCCAAACGTAATCTAACTCAACCTAACCGGACACGTCCATTATTTCTGGCCTCCACAGAGCCAAGCAAAACATAATGCAGGTGAGTAGAGCGCAGAAATCCATAGAATCACAGTGAAGAGCACAAAGGTCATAGCTGCCCTCTCCTAACCTAACCATACGTAACATAAACTAACGTAAAATAGCTCAAACGAACGTGACGCTGCCGCTATTTCTGGCCTCGCCAGAGCAAACTAGAATCTACTAGATCACAATAGAATGCAAAAATCCGCCGCGTAGCAGTGCAAAGTACAAAAGTCAAAGAATTCTAACCTAAGCAGACCTAACATAACTGAATCAAACGTAGCCTAACTGGATGAAACGTGCCGATACATCTGCTGCTGGCCCTCTCAGAGGAAAGCTGATCATATCAGAGCACATTAGAATGCAGAAATCCGCCGGACATTAGTGTATATCACAAAGGTCAAATCATTGCTATCCTAACCTAACCAAACGTAACATAACCCAATCTAACGTGCCGCGACCACTGCTGCAGGCCTCGCCAGAGCCAAGCAGAATAGAGTAGAGAGCAGTAGGGCCCAGAAGACCACCGAATAACAGTGTGCAGTATGAAAGTCGAAAATATCCTAACCGTTCTTGATGCAACCGGACCAAACCGAACGTAGCCTGACTCAACCAAACGATCAGAGACCACAATTGGGTGCCAAGCAGAGGATATTATGGCTCAGTAGAACGCAGAAGTCCGACGAGTAGCAGTGTATAGCACAAAAATCAGATCTATCCTAACCTAACCTAACCAAACGTAACAAAACTCAAGCCGACGTGCCGAGACTATTATTGCTGGCACCAACAGAGCCCAGCGGCACAGATTAGAGGCGACGGTAGACCCGATATCCATACAATCGCAGTGTATAACAGTAAAATCGAAGATAACCAAACTTCACCCGAATTAACATAAATTAACAAAACGTAACATAACTCAACATAACGTGCCGATACAACTACTTCTAGCCCCCATTGTGCCAAGCAGAACATATTGTGGGGCAGTAGAGCGCAGAAATCCACGGAACTGCTCTTTATAGCACAAAAATCAAAGCTATCCTATCCTACCATAACCAAACGTAACCTAACCAGGCCTAACGTACCGAGACCTCTATTGTTTGCCTCCCCAGAGCGAAGCAGATCATATGAGATCACAGTAGATCACAGAAATCCACCGCACAGCAGTTTATAGCACAAAAGCCCACGGTACCCTATCTTGACCTACCCAAGCATAACGTAACCAAACGTAGCCTAACACGAACCAACGTGCTGAGACCATAATTACTGGCATCCACTGCGTTGAGGAGAGCATTGTAGTGCGCAGAAATAGAACAAATAACAGCCTATAACGCAAAAGAATATTCTATACCGTAATAACATATCCAAACTTAATACAAACATGCGTATCTTCGAATAACCTAAAGCGCCGAGACCACTGTTTCTGGCCTCCCGTGAGTCAAGCAGAGCATATCACATCACAGCAGAGCGCAGGAATTCGCTGAATAGCTGTGTATAGCGTAAAAGTCAAAGATATCACCGTCTACCCTATCCTTACCTAAGCAGACCAAACGTAACCTATCTCAAACTTTCGTGCCACGACCACTATTGCTGGCCTCCCCAGAGACGAGCAGATCATAGTAGAGCATTGTGCAGCGCAGAAATCCACCGAACAGCGGTGTACAGCACAAAAGTCTAAGCTACCCTGTCCTAACATACCCAAACGTAATGTAATCCAACATTCCCTGACTTAACCTCACGTGCCGCGACCACTCTTGCTGGAATCCCCTCAGCCAAGCAGGGTATACTAGGGCACAATAGAGCGCAGGGAGCAACCAAATGCAGCGTATAGCAAAAAAGACAAATATGTCACAACCTATCGCGACCAAACCTAAACTAACCAAACGGACATTATTTTATCTTGACGAGCCGAGATCACTATTTTTGGCCTCCCCAGTGCCAATCAGATCATACTAGAGCAGAGTAGTGTGCAGAAATCCGCCGAGTTGCTGTGCATAACGCAAAAGTCAAAGCTAGCGCCTCCTAACCTATCTAATCGTAACTTAACCAAACGCAACCTAACTGAAACTATCGTGACGCGTCCACTATTTCTGGCATCCCCAGAGCCTAGCGGAACATATTAATGGAGACTAGAGAGCAGGAAATCATAGAATCGAAATGTATAGCAGGAAAGTCGAAGGTTCCCAAGCCAAACCATAGCTATCATAACCAAACTAAACGTAGCCTATATCGACCTTGCCTGGCGAGACCACTATTACTGGACACCCCAGAGACAAGCAGAACATACTGGAGCACAGTAGAACGCAGAAGTTCACGGCTTGTTATTGTAGAGCATAAAAACTAACAGATATCGTATCCTGATCCAAACCATCCTATCCCAAACGAACGTAACCTAACCCAACCTTTCGTTCCGAGGCCACTATTACTGCCATCCCCAGGGTCGAGCAGAGTCTAGTAGAGCACAGTAAAGACAAGGCGTCCACAGAATTGCAGTTTTGAGCACAAAAGTCAAAGACACTCTATCTTCGCCCAGAGAACCTAACATGACCAAGCGTAATCTGACGCAGCCTAGCGCGCCAGATCACAGTAGAGAGCAGAAATGCGCTGGACAGTAGTGTATAGCGCGAAAGTGAAACCTGCCGTAGCCTAACATAGCCAAACGTGACATAACCAAAAGTAACTGGACCAATATTTATGACCTCCGCTGATGGAAGCAGAATACTCTAGAGCACAGTAGAGCGCAGAAATACACCGTATTGCTGTATAGCGCAAAAGTCAAAGAAATCCTGGAATGTCCCAACTAAACATAACATAACCGAACGTAACGTAATTCAGCATAACGTGCCTTGACCACAACTACTGACATCCCCAGAGCCAAGCAGAATAAGCTAGAGCAGAATAGAGTGCCGAAATACGACGCAATGCAGTGTAAAGCGCAAAATTCGTAGATATCCTAATCTAACCTGGCCTAACCTAACATAACCAAACGTAGACGAATTGAAAATGACGTGCCGATACCACCATCGCTGCAGTTTCCAGAGCGAAGCTGCACACATTAGAGCACAATAGAGTGCAGAAATCCACCGAATAGCAGTGTACAGCAAAAGAGTAAAGGTTACCATATCCTAACCTAACCAAACGTAACATAACCAAAGGTAACATGCCTCCACATATCCGACATAAACCACTATTGCTGACCTCGCCAGAGCCAAGCAGAATATACTAGAGTACAGTGGACTACAGGAATCCGACGCGTTGCAGTGTAACCCAGAAAGGCCAAAGATATCCTAGCCTAACCTGGCCTAACATGACACAACCAAATATACCATAAATCAACATGACGCACCGAGACCACTCTTGCTATATTGCCCTTAGCCAAGCTTAAGATATCAGATCACGGTATAGTGCAGAAGTCCACCGAAAGGCAATGCATGCCACAAAAGTCATATCTATCCAAATATAACCAAATCTAACGTAACATAGCCAAACGTACAATATCTCAACAGAATGTGCCGAGAACACTATTACTGGCTTCCCCAGAGCCGAGCAGAACATACTAGAGCACAGTAGAGCGCAGAAGTCCACCTTATTACAGTGTACATGGCAGAAGTCAAAGACACATTAACCGAACCCAAACAAACCCAACATGACCAAACGTAACCAAGTACAACCTAACGTGCCTGGACAATCGTTGCAGACCACCACAGAGCCAATCAGAATACACCAAAGCACAGTAGGGAGCAGAAATCCCCAAAACCCCCCCCCCCCCCCCATTGCAACGTAAAGCTCGAAAGCCAATGATGTACAACCCAAACCTGGCGTAACCAAGCCTAACGCAATGTAGCCTAACTCATCCTAACGGCCCGAGGACACTATTGTCAGCAGAGGCAGAACCAAGCAGAACGTGTTAGAGCACAGTAGATCGCCGAAATGCACCGAAAATCAGTGTATAGCACGAAAGTCAAATATATCATAGTATAACCTGAGCAAACGAAACCTAACCGAACTTAACCTAACACAACCTACCGTGAGTAGGACACAATTGCTGCCCCCCCCCAGTGCCAAGCGGAGCATATTGGGGCACAACATAGCGCAGAAATTCCCCTAGTAGCCGCATATAGCACAAAAGTCAATGCTATCCTCTCCTACCCTAACCAAACGTAACATAACCGAACGTAGCCTATCACAACCTAACGTGCAGCGACCACTATTGTTGGCCTTCCCAAGGTCGAGCAGATTATACTATATCGCGTAGAGATCAGAAATCCACCGAATAGCAGCTTATAGCAGAAAAGTCGGATCTACCCTGTCCATAGCTAACCAAACGTAACATAACCTAACGTAGCCTAACAAAACCTAACGTGCCGATACCACTTCTGCTGTCTTTCGCAGATCCAAGCTGACATTATTAGAGCAACGTAGGATGCAGAAATCCTCCGAAGGGCAGTTTATAGCCCAAAAGTCAAAGCCATCATGATCAAACCTAGCCCAATTTAGCCAAACCAAACGTAACCTCTCCGAACCTATAGTGTCACGACCACCATTGCTGGCCACCTCAGGATCGAACAGAGTATTGTAGAGCAACGTAGAGCGCAGAAATCCACCGAGTAGCATTCTATACGACGAAAGTCAAAGCAATCCGAACATAACCCAAACAAACACAGCCTAACCAAGCGTAAACTAACTCAACCTAACGTGACGCGACCATTATTACTGTCCTCCGCAGAGCCAAGCAGAGCATAATAGAGGAGGGTAGAGAACAGAAATCCATATAATTGCGGGATATAGCAGTAAAGTCGAAGCCAACCAAACCCAACCAAATCTAGCATAACATATCCAATCGTACCCTATCTCAAAGTAACGCTCCGAGACAACTATTGCAGTACTCCCCGTCGCCACGCAGGGCATATTGCAGGAGAATGGGGTGCTGAGGTCCACAGAATGGCAATGCATGGCACGAAAGTCAAAGATATACCAACCTATCCCAAACAAACCTAACAAAGCCAAAGATAGCATACCACAAACTATTGCGCCGCGGGCACCGTTTCTGGAATTCCCGGAGCAAGGCAGGGATCATTATATCACAGTAGAGCGCAGAAATCCACCGAATAGCTGTGTACAGCACAAAAGTCAAAGTTACCATAACCTCACGTAGCCAAACATAGTATAAGCAGACGTAACGTAACCCAAGCTGACGTGTCATGACCGCTGCATTTGGCCTCATGAGAGCAAAGAAGATTATGGCAGAGCAATCTAGAACGCCCAAATCGTCCGAATAGCAGCGCATAGTCCCGAAGTCTTGGCCATCCTTACCAGACGTAGCAAAACCTGTCCGAGCCAAACGTAACATAACACAACCTAGCGTGCCGAGAGCACTATTCCTGGCGTCCACAGAGACAAGCAGAGTGTGACAGCGCCCAGAAGAGCGCACGAGTCCATAGTGCAGCAGTGTGTAGCAGAAAGGTCGGAGATATCCTAACCGAACACTACGCAACCTAACCTAGGCAAACGTAATGTAGCTCAACCAAACGTGCCGTGACCACCACTGCTGGCCGTCACGGGGCCAAGCAGATTGGGGTATAGCACACTAGAGGGCGGGGATCTACCGAATGACAGCATATAGCACGAAAGTCAAAGCTGCCCTAACCAAAATAGCATTACATAACCCAACCAAACGTAACCTAACATAACCTAACGTGCCATACAACTATTGCTCGGAACCCGAGTGTCTAGCAGAGTATAGTAGAGCAATATAGAGCGTAGAAATCCACCGAATATCAGTGTGTATCGCGAAATTCGCATCTATCCAAACCCAACCCAGACAAGCGTAACCTAGCAGAAAGTAACCTGCCTCTGACTGACGTGCCGAGAACATTATTTCTGGCTTGCCCAGTGCCAAGCTGAACATACTAGAGCCCCGTGGAGCGCGAAGACCCACAGAATAGCAGCGTATAGCGCAAAAGTCAAAGCTTTCACTTCCTAATCTTGCCAATCGTAATATAAGAGAACATGACCTAGCACAATCTAACGTGCCGCGACCACGATTGCTGGCATGCCCAGAGCCAACCAGAACATGTTAGTGTGCTGTAGAGCGCAGAAATCCATGGAATCGCTGTATATATCTGAAAAGTCTAAGCTACCCATGCCTAACCCCAACCCACAGAGCACAACCGAACGTAACCTATCTCTGCATTACGTGCCGCGACCACTATTGCTGGGCTCCCAACGGCCAAGTAGAGTAGAGTACAGCACGGTAGAGCGTAGAGTTCCAACGAACATCAGTGTGTACCATGAAAGACATATGTATCCAGACCTAACCCAAGCTAACGTAAAATTGTCAAACGTGGCCTAACTAAACATAACGGCCCGAGGCCACTATTACTGGCCTCACGAGTGTCGAGCAGAGTATAGTGGAGCAACGTAGGGTGTAGAAATCCACCGAATTGCGATGTATATCACGGAAGCTTAAGCTATCCTATCCTAACCTAACCAAACGTAACATAACCAAACGTAACCTGAATCAAGATAACGTACCTGGACCGCTGTTACTGGCACTCCCAGAGTTGAGCTGAGTGTAGTAGAGATGTGGAGAGCGTAGAAATGCGACGAATAGCAGTGTATAGCGCAAAAGTCACAGCTATCCTGTCCTAACCTCTACAAACGAAATATAAACAAACGCAACCTAACATAACCTAGCGTGCCGAGACCACAATTACTGGCTTCCCCAGACCCAAGCAGGACATACCAGAGCTCAGTAGGGCGCAGAAGTACACCGCATTCCTGTGTATTGCACAGAAATCAAAGATACCCTTCCCTAACTAGAAGAACCTAACCTAACAAGACGTAACCTAACCGAAACTAACGTGCCGGGACCACTATTGCTGGATTGCCCACAGACATGTAGAATATGGTAGACCACAGCAGAGGGCAGAAAGCCTCCAAAGAGCGGCGAATAACACAAATGTCGATGGCACCTTAACCTTACCTGAGCTAACCTAACCAAATTAGGCGTAGGCTATCTAAAGCTATCGAGACGAGACCATTATTGCTGGCCTCCCCAGTGCCAAGCAGAACACACCAGAGCACAGTAGAGCGGAAAAATCCACCGAACAGCAGTGTATACCATAAAAGACAAAGCTACCCTCCCCTACCCCAGTCTAACCAAACATGACCGAACGTAACATAAATCAACCTTCCTTGGCACGGGCTCAATTCGTGGCCTCCCCTGAGTCGAGCAGAGTATAGTAGAGCAATGCAGGGCGCAGAAATCCACCGAATAGCGGTGTATAGCACAAAAGTCAAAGGTATCCATACCTAACACAAACAAACGCTGCCTAACCAAACGTAACATAACTCATAGTATACCTCAGTCGAGCACAAAAGTCGAAGATACACTAACCGAACCCGCCTTAACCTAACCTAATCTCACGTAATGTAACTCAACCTAACGTGCCGCGACCAGTATTTATCGCCTCCACATTGTCAAGCAGAGCATACTAGATAAGTGTGGAGCGCAGAAATCCAAAGAATCGTAGTGTGTAGCACAGAAGTTGATGTTACCCTAGACTAACCAAAGCAAACGTAGCTTAAGCAAACGTAACCTAACACCATCTAACCAGCCTACACCACTATTGATGTCCTCCCCAGAGCAAAACAGAATATACTGGAGCACACTGGATCACAGAAGTCCGAGGCGCTGCAGTGTAAAGCACAAAAGTCACACACATCCTAATCTAGCCTGACCAAACCTAACGCAATCTAACGAAGCCTAACTCAGCGTAAGGTGCCGAGAACACTATCGCTGTCTTTCACAGAGCAAGGCTCAGCATATCAGACACCATTGGAGCCCAGAAATCCACCGAATAGCAGCACATATTACAAAAGTCAAAGCTTTCCTCTCCTACCCTCACCAAACGTAGCGTAAACAAACGTAACCTAACCCAACCTAACTTGCAGCGACCACTATTGCTGGCCTCCTCTGGGTCGAGCAGAGTATAGTAGAGCACAGTAGAGCGCAGAAATCCACCGCATAACAGTCTATGCCAAGAAAGTGAAAGCTACCCAAGCCTAACCCAAACAAGCATACCATAATAAAACGTAACCTAACTCAACCTAACGTTCCAGGACCAATATTGAATGTCTCGTCAGAGCCGAGCAGAGCATATTCGAGCACATTACAGCGCAGAAGTTCGCCGAATAGGAGTATATAACATAGGAGTCAATACTGTTCCCTCCTACCCTAACCAAACGTAACATAACCAAGCGTAACTTAAATCAAATTAACGTGCCGGGAACACTATTACTAGACTCCCCAAAGTCGGGCAGGGCATAGTAAAGCAATATAAAGCGCAGAAATACGCCGTACAGCAGTCTATAGCACCATTGTGGCGGCAACCCTATCCTATCCTGTCCAAACTTGGTATAACCAAACGCAACGTAACATAACCTAACGAGTCGGGACCTCTGTTGCTGAATTCCACAGAGCCAAGTAGAATGTACTGCAGCACAGCAGAGAGCAGAAAGTCTCCAAAGAGCAGCGAACAGCACAAATGACAAAGATATCCTAACTATAAGTGACCTAACCTAATCTAAAAAAAACGTAGCCTAACCAAACCTAACGAGGCGAGACCACTATTGCTGGCCACCTTCGTGCCAAGCAGAACATGACAGAGCACTGCAGAGCGCAGAAATCAAACGAATAGCATTGTATTGCACAAAAGTCAAATCTATCCTCTCCTAACATAACAATACGTAACATAAATGAACCTAACGTGCCGCCGCCACTATTGCTGTACTCCCCAGAGCCGGGCAGAACATACTAGAGCGCAGTAGGGAGCAGAATCCCACCGAAAAGCAGTCTATACCACGGAAGTCAAAGTAATCCAAATTTAACCCAAACATACATAAAATAACCAAGCGTAAACTATCTCAACATAACGTGACGCGACCAGTATTGTTGGCCTCCACGGAGCTAAGCAGAGCATAATAGAGGAGAGTAGAGAGCAGATATCCATAGAATTGCAGTGCATATCACAATAGTCGTAGTTACCCTATCCCAACATATCCATCCGTAACATACCCTATTGTAACCTAGCTGAACACAAAGCGCCACGACCACGATTACTGGCCTCCCCAGTGTCTAGCAGATTATAGTAGAGCACACTACAGCGTAGAAATCCGCGGAATGTCAGTGTGTACCACGAAAGTCATATATATCCAAACCTAGCAAAAGCTAACATAACGGAACCAAACGTAGCATAGCTCAAACTGACGTACCGAGACCACTATTGCCTAGACCGTATAGCAGTGTGCAGCAGAAGAGTCAAAGGTGCCCTGTCCTAACCTAACCAAACGAAACATAAGCAAACGTAGCCTGACTAAACATTACGTGCCGAGACTACCATTGCCGGCCATCAAAGGCACAAACAGAGCTTATTAGAGCAATGTAGGACGCAGAAGTCCACCAGACAGCCGTGTACAGCGTAAAAGTCCAAGCTATACTATCCTAAACTAAACAAACGTTACATAACTGAACATAACATATCTCTGCCTAACGTTCCGAGACCATGATTGCTGCCATCCCCAGATACAACCCGATGATTCTAGAGCACGGTGGAGTGCAGAAATCTACCGAATTACTGTGCATAGTACTAAAGTAAGAGATATCCTAGCGAAACCTATCATAGCCTAACCTAGGCGAACGTTACCTGCCTCAAACTGACGTGCCGAGAACATTATTGCTGGCATTCCCAGTGTCAAGCTGAACATACTAGAGCACAGTAGAGCGCGAGAATCCACCAAGTAGCAGTGTATAGCGCAAAAGTCATAGCTATCACATCCTAATTTAGCTAATCGTAATATAACAGAGCGTAACCTAACACAACCGACGTGCCGCGACCACGGTTGCTGGCATTCCCAGATCCTAGCAGAACATATTAGTGTTTAGTAGAACACAGAAATCCATGGAATCGCCGTGCATATCTGAAAAGTCTAAGCTACCCGTGCCTAACCCTGAACAGCAGAGCATAACCAAACGTAGCCTAACTCAATATAACGTGCCGCTGCTACCATTGCTGGCCTCCCCAGAGCGAAGCAGAACACATTAGATAACAGTAGAGCGCGGAAAGCAACCGTATAGGAATCTACAGCACAATGGTCAGAGCTACCCTATCCTAATCTGACCAATCGTAACGTAACCAAACGCAATCTAACTCATCCAGATGTGCCGATACTACTACTTCTGCCCTCCCCAGAACTAAGTAGAACATATTTGAGGAGAGTAGAGCGCAGTAATCCACCGCATCGCTGTGTAAAACGGAAGAGTGTGAGATACCCTAACCCGACCTGACATAACCAAACGCAACCGAACGTGGCCTAGCTCAGCGTAAGGCGACGAGGCTAATATTGCTGTCTCCCTAGAGCCAAGCAGAAAATATTAGAGCATAGTAGAGAGCAGAGGACCACGGAGTATAGGTGTTTAGCGCAAAAGTTAAAGCTATCCCGTCTAACCTAGCCAAAACTGGCATAATCGAACGTAATCTAACTCAACCTAAAGTGCAGCGACTACAATTACTGGCCTCCCCAGGGTCATGCAAAACTTACTCGAAGAGAGTAGGGCGCAGAGATCCATAGAATTGCAGTGTATAGGAGAAAAATCAACGGTTTCCGAACCTTACCCATGCAAGCATAAACTAAGCATACGTAAGCTAGCAAAATCTGGCATTCCGCGGCCGCTATTTCTGGCCACCCCAGGGCAAAGCAGAGCATACTCGTGCACAGTGGAGCGGGGAAATCCACCGAAGGCGGTATGTAGCACAATAGTCAAAGGTACCTTATCCTAATCTAACCAATCTTATAACAACCAAACGTAACAAGACACAACGTAACGTGCCTCCACCGCTTTTGCTGGCCTTCCATGGGTTGAGCAGATTATAGTACAGCAATGAAGAGCGGATAAATCCACCGAATAGCAGTGCATAGCGCAAAAGTCGCAGTTATGCTATCCTAACATAACCAAACGAAACATATCCAAACGAACATAACTAAACCAAACGCGCCTACACCACCATTGCTGACCTGCCCGGAGCAAGGCAGAGCATATTACATCACAGTAGAACGCAGATATCCACCTAATAGCAATGTATATCGCAAAAGTTAATGCCACCCTTTCCTACACCTAACAAAACGTACCAAAATCATACGTAACATAATTCAAAGTAACATCCCGTGCCCACTATTGCTGGCCTGCCCAGATTCGAGCTGAGTATAGTAGAGCAGAGTAGAGAGCGGAAATCTGCCAAATAACAGAGTACGTCGCGGAAGCCAAATCTATCCAGACATAACAAATGCAAACATAACCTGACGAAAACGTTGGCCAGCTCTACCTACCATGCCGAAAACGCTACCACTGGCCTCCCCAGAGCCAATCGGAACACATTAGAGGAGAGTAGGGCGCAGATATAAATAGAAACCCAGTGTACAGCAGAAGAGTCAAGGATATCCGAGCATATCCCAAACTAACGTAACCTAACCTAACGTAGCCACACCCAACGTAATTTGCCAAGACCGCCATTGCTGGCCACCAGAGAGTCGAGCAGAGTTTAGTAGTGCAATGAAGAGCGGCGGAGTCCACCGAATAGCAGTGCATACAACAAAAGTCGCAGCTATTCTATCCTAACCTAACCAAACGAAACATGACCAAACGAACCTAGATAAGCCCAACATGCCTACACCCCTATTGCTGACATACCATGAGCAAGGCAGAACATATTAGAGCGCAGTAGATCGCAGATATCCGCCGAATAGCAATGTACAGCACTAAAGCTAATGCCACCATTTCCTAACCCAACAAATCGTAAGAAAACCAAACGCAACGTAGCTGAAAGTAACATACAGCGGCAACTATTCCCGGCCTCCCCAGATTCGTGCTGAGTATAGTAGTGTGCAGTAGAGCGCTGAATTCCACCGTATAACAGTGTGTAACACGAAAGACAGAGTTATCAATACCTAACCCAAGTTATCAAAGCATAACCGAACGTAGCCTAACTCCAGCTAGCGTGCCGAGACCAGTATTGTGGGCCTCTATACAGACGAACAGAATATACTACTGCAAATCAGGACGCAGAAAACCACCAAATTGCACTGTATAGCAAAAAGGACGGAGATATTCTAAACAAACCTAACCTAAGCGAACATAACCAGACGTAGACTGACTGAACCTAACGCTCCGCGAACGCTATTGCTGACATTCCCAGAGTCGAGCAGTGTATAGCAGAGCATAGTAGAGAGCAGAAATGTGCCGGATAACAGAGTAAACCGCAAAAGCCAATCTACTCAGACATAACAAAAGCAAACATAACCTAACCAAAACGTAGCTTAACTCTACCTAACCTGCCTGGAACACTACTGCTGGCCACCCCAGAGGGGAGCAGGGCAAAATAGAGCAATATAGAGGGTAGAAATCCACCGGACAGCGGTCTATACAGCAAAAGTCAGCTCCACCCTATCCTAACCTATTCAAACGTCATATAAACGAATGTAACATAGCCTAGCCTAAAGTGCCGAGACCACTGTTGCTGGCCTCCCCAGGGACAAGCACAAAATACTAGTGCACAGTAGAGCGCATATATCCACCGAATGGGAGTATATAGCACAAACGTCAATGTTATCCAATCCTCAGCTGTCCAACCGTAACATAACCAAACGTAGCCTAACCCAAACTAACGTGCCGCTAGAATTAATACTGTTCTCCCCAGAACCGAGCGGAGTATATCAGTGCAATGTAGATTGCCGAATTACGCTGAATAGCATTGTACACCATTAAAGTCAAAGCTAGCGAAACCTAGCCCGAACTAACATATCCGAAACAAATGTGCCCACACCACCATAGCTGACATCCCCAGAGCAAAGCAGAACGCATTAGAGCCCAGTATGTCGCAGAAATCCACCAAACAGCAGCGCATAGAGCAAAAGTCGTAGAAACCTTAACCTAACGTCTACTAACCTATCGTAACCAGATGCACACTAACCGTACGTAACTCGCAGGGTTCACTATTGCTGGCCACCCCATCGCCATACAGGGCATATTAAAGGAGACGAGACCTCCGAAATCCATAGGAACGCAGGGTATAGCAGAAAAGTCGAAGCTACCCATACGTGTCCCAAACATACGTAACCTAACCGAACGTAGCCTATCTGAAACTAACGTGCCGGGACCACTACTACTGGCCTTCCCGGAGCCGAACAGAGTATAGTAGAGCAATGTAGAGCGTAGAGATCCACCGAACAGCGGTGTATAGCGCAAAAGTCAAAGCTACACTTCCTAACCCGGCCAAACGTAACGTAAACAAACGTAACTTAACACAAACTAACGTGCCGCGACCACGATTGCTAGCATCCCCAGAGCCAAGCAGAGCATATTAGTGGAAAGTAGAACGCAGAAATCCATAGAATCGCATTCTACATCACAGAAGTCATAGCAATCCATGCCTAACCGAAATCAACAGAACATTACCAAACATAGCCTGACTCAACATAACGTGCCGCGGTCACTATTACTGCGATTACCAGAGTCGAACAGAGTATACTAGACCAACGTAGGGTGCAGAATCCACCGAACAGCAGTGTATAGCGCAAAAGTCTATGCTATCCTCTCCAATCTTGACGAAACGTAACGAAATCAAACGTAACCTAGCTCATCCTGACGTGCCGAGACCACCATTGCTGCCCTCCCAAGAGCTAAGAAGAACCGACTAGTGGAGTGTAGAGCGCAGAAATCCATAGAATCGCCGTGAATAACACAATTGTCGACGTCACCCTATCCCAACATATCCAAACTTAACATATCCAATCGTAACCTAGATGGACGTAAAGCGCCACGACCACGATTACCGGCCTCCCCAGTGTCGAGCAGATTATAGTAGAGCACACTAGAACGTAGAAATCCGCCGAATATTAGTGTGTACCGCGAAAGTCGTATGTATCCAAACCTAGCCCAAACTAACATAAACGAACCGAACGTAGCATAGCTCAAACTAACGTGCCGAGACCACGATTGCTGCCATCCCCAGATGCAATCCGAACATACTGGAACACGGTGTAGCGCAGAAATCCACCGAACTGCTGTGCATAGTACAAAAGTAAGAGATAACCTAACCAAGCTTATCCCAACCTAACCTATCTGAACGTAACCAACCTGAAAGTAACGTGACGGGAACATTATTGCAGGCTCTCCCAGTGCCAAGCTGAATATACTAGAGCACCGCGGAGCACTGAAATCCACCGAATAGCAATGTATAGCGCAAAAGTCAAAGCTATCACGTCCTCATCTATCCAAACTTAATATAACCAAACGTCACCTAACACAACCTAACGTGCCGCGATAGCGATTGCTGGTATCCCCAGGCCCAAGCGGAACATATTAGTGTGTAGTAGTAAGCAGAAATCCATGGAACCGCCGTGTATATCTGTAAGTCTAAGCTACCCATGCCTAACCCAAACCGGCAGGGTACAACTAAACGCAGCCTACCTCAACATAACTTGCCGGGACCACCATTACTGGACTTCGAACGGCCATGCAGAATATAGTAGAACACAGTAGAGCATAGAAGTACGCCGAATATCAGTGTGTACCACGGAAGTCGTATCTATCCAAACACAGTTCAAACTAACGTAACGTTGCCAAACGTAGCCTAACTAAACATAACGCACCGAGACCACTATTACTGGCCACAACAGAGTCCAGCGGAGTATAGTAGCGCAACATAGCGTGTAGAAATCCAATGAATGGCAGTGTATAGCAGAAAGGTCTAAGCTATTCTATCCTAACCTTACCTAACGTAACATAACCGGACGCAACATATCTCAACCTAACGTGCCGAGAGCGCTACTGCTGGCATCTCCGTAGCCTAGCAGAATAGACCGGAGCAGAGTAGAGCGTGGAAACCCACTGAATAGCAGTGTACAGCACAAACGTCAAAGCCATCCTAACCAAGCGTAGCCTACCCTAACCGAACCAAGCGTATACCAGCACCATCAAACGTGCCGCGACCACTATCGCTGGTCTCCCCAGAGCGGAGCAGATCACATTCGATGATAGTAGATCGTAGAAATCATCCGTATAGCAATCTATAGCACAAAGGTCAGGGCTACACTTTCATAACCTGACAAGCCGTATCGTAACTAAGCGTAACCAATCTCATAATGTCGTGCCGAGAAAACTATTGCTGCCCTCCCGAGAGCTAAGCAGAATGTATTAGAGGAGAGTAGAGCGCAGAAGTCCATGGAATCGCAGTATATCGCGCAGTAGTTGAAGTTACCCTAACCTAACATAACCACACGTAACATAACCGAACGTATTATAGCCCTCCCTAACGTGCCGAGACCACTATTGCTAGCCTCCCCAGAGCCATGCAGAATATCCCAGAGCACAGTAGAGCGCAGTAATCCACCGCACGGCAGTGTATAGCGCAAAAATCTAAGCTTTCCCATCCTAACCTAACCAGACGTAACAGGACCTTACGCAATCTATCTCAACCTAACGTGCCGAGATCGCTGCTGCTGGCCCCCTAGGCCCAAGCAGAACATACTAGAACACAGTAGCGCGCAGAAGTGCACCGCACTTCTGTGTACAGTGCAAAAGTCAAAGATAACCGATATTAAACCCAAACAAATCTAACCTAGCCAAGCGTACCCTATCTCTACCTAACGCGCCGCGGCCATCGTTTGCGCTCTCCCCGGAGCAAAGCAGAGCATGTTAGATGACAGTAGTGACCTCAAGTACACCGAATAGCATCATACATTGCGAAACTGAAATTTATCCTAGCCTAACCTAGCCAAACGTAACATAACCGAACTCAATGTAACACGACCTAACGTGCCTAAACCAACAGCGCTGAACGCCCATCGCCAAGCAGTGCATATTAAAGGAGAGAGGAGCGCAGAATTCCAAAGACTGCCAATGTATTGAAGAAGAGACAAACCTATCCAGAGCAAACCCCTCCTAACCTAACCTAACCAAACGAAACGTATCACTAACCAACGTGCCGCGACCAGTATTACTGTCCTCCACAGAGCAAAGCAGAGCATATTATATTACACTGGAGCGAAGAAATCCGCCGATTGGCAGTGTTTAGCCCAAGAATCATAGCTGTCCTAGCCCATCCTAAACAAACGTGACATGACCGAACGTAACCTAAATCCACCTGACCGTCCTGCAACACTACTGCTGACTTCCCCAAAGTCAATCAGAATAAGCCAGAGCACAGTAGCTCACAGAAATCCGCGGCGTCGCAGTGTAAAGGACAAGGGTCGAAAGTATCCTAGCCCAATCTGGCCTAACCTAACCCAAACGAACGTAGCCTAATTCAACGTAACGTGCCGAGACAACTATTGCCGTCTTTCCCATAGACAAACTGTACATATGAGGTCACAGTAGAGCGCAGAAATCCAACGGATATCAGTGTGCAGCGCAAACGTCAGATTCCGTTTCCTAACCTTACCAATCGAAACATTTCCTAACGTAACATACTTGAACCTAACGTGCAGCGACAACTGATGCTGGCCTTCCCTGAGTCGAGCAGGGTATAGAAGAGCACAGTAGAGCGCCGAAATGCACCGAATGACAGACTACACTAAGAACGTCAAAGATTTCCGAGCATGACCCAAACAAACGTAACCAAATCGAACGAAGCATAACTCAACCTATCGCGCCGAGACCACTCTTACTGGCCTCACCAGAGCAAAGCAGAGCATATTAGAGGGCAGCATGGCCCAGAAATGCACCGAACGGCAGTATACGGCACAAAAGTCAAAGCTATCCTGTCCTATCGCAGCCAAACGTAACATAACCAAACGTAGCCTAACTGAAGCTAAAGTGCCGAGACATGTATTACTGACCTCGACAGAGTCAAACAGAGCATATCAGTTCGCAGTAGGTCACAGAAATCCAATGAGCAGCAGTGCATGGCACAAAAGTCAAATATTCCCTCTCCCAAACTAACCTAACCTAAGCTGACCGAACGTAAATTGTCTCAACCTGTCGTGCAACGGTCACTGCTGCTGGCCTCCCAGAGACGAGAAGAGAAAAGTAGGACAATTTAGAGCGAAGAAATAAACCGATAGGTAGTGTATGGCACAGGAGTCATAGCTACCCGGTCCTAACTTAACCAAACCATAAATAACCAGAAGTAACGTATCAAAAATTAACTTGCCGCGACTACTATTGCTGTCCCCCACGGAGTTAAGTGGAGTATAGTAGAGAATGGTACACCGTAGAAATTCACCGGATAACAGTGTTTACCTCGGAAGCCAAAGCTAGCCAAGACTAACCAAAAGGAACGTAATGTAACCGAACGTAGCCTACCTCAACCTAACGTGCCGAGACCAAAATCACTGGCCTCCCCAGGGGCAAGCGGAACATATTAGAGCACAGTAGAGGGCAGAAGTCCACCGGATATCGGTGTACAGCGCAAAAGTCAAAGATACCCTATCCTAACACAAACGAACCTAACTTAGCGAAACGTAACCTAACCGTACTTAACGCGATACGGCTTCAGTTCCAGGCCTCTCCAGAGCAAAGCAGAGCATATTAGATCAAAGTAGAGCACAGAAACCATCCGAATAGACGTGCATAGCACAAAAGTCAAAGCTATCCTATCCTAACCTGTTGAAATGTAATATAACCAAACACAACCTAACGTAAGCCAACGCGCCGGCACAGCTATTGCTCGATTCCCCAGAGCCAAATAGAATAGACTAGAGCACAGCAGAGCGCAGAAGGTCTCCAAATTGCATCGAATAGCATAAACGTCATGGATAACCTAACCTTGCATGACCTAACCTGCCCTAACCAAACGTAGACTATCAAAGCCTAGCGTGCCGCGTCCACTGCTGCTGGCCTCCCCAGTGCCAAGCATAACAAATCGGACCACAGTGGAGCGCAGAAATCCACCGTATAGCAGTGTGTAGTACAAAAGTCGAAGCTACCATAGCCTAACCTACACAAACGCGACATAACCGAACGTAATATAACCAAACGTTACCTAACACAACCTGACATGCCGCGGCCACTATTGCAGGCCAACGGAGCGCCAAGCAGAATGAACTAGATGACAGTAGAGCCCGGAAATCGGGCGCATTTCGGTGTACGGCGGAAAAGTGAAAGATATCCTATCCTAACCAAAACAAAGCTAACCTAACCAAATGTAACCTAGCACAGCCTAACGTGTAGCGACCACTATTGCTGGCCACCCCAGAGCCAAGCAGCTCGAATTAGAGCACAGTAGAGCGCAGAAACCCTCGGAATAGCAGTGCATAGCTCAAAAGTCAGAGCTATCCTCTCCTTGCTAACAAAACGTAACATAAGCAGTCGTAGCATAACTGAACCTATCGAGCCGAGACCACAATTAATCTCCTCCACAGTGTTGATCAGAGTACACTAGAGCACATCAGAGCGCTGGAATCTACCGAATAATAGTGTATACCACGAAACTCAAAGCTATCCAAACCTAACCCAGGTAAGCCTAACCTGACCAAACGTAACCTTTCACAACCTAACACGCTGCGGCCACTATTTCTGGCCTTCCCAGAGCAAAGCATGGCATTCGTGATCACAGAAGTGCGCAGAAATCCATTCAATAGCAGTGCGTGGCTCAAGTGACGAAGCTATACTAGCCTAACCAAACCAAACAGAGCACATCCACACGAAACCTAACTCCACCTAACCGCCCTACACCACTGTTGTCGACCTCCCCGTAACCAAGCGGAATATACTAGATCACAGTAGAGGACAGAGGTCCAACGAACAGCAGTGTACAGCACCAAAGTCAAAGCCACCGTAAGCAATCGTAATCGACCCTGGCCTTACCAAACGTAACCTAACTCAACCTATCGTGACACGGCCACTATTGCTGGCCTCCCCAGAGTCGATCAGAGTATAGTAGAGCAATGTAGAGCGCAGAAATCCATCGAATAACGGTTTAAGCCAAGAAAGTCATGGCTACTCGAACCTAACCCACACAAACATAACCTTAACAAACGTAACCGAACTCAACCGAACGAGCCGAGACGACTATTGCTTGCTTCCGCAGAGCCAAGCGGTGCATATTAGGGCGCAGTATAGCGCAGAAGCCCACCGAATAGCTATATACTGCAAAAAGGCTTTAATATCCTCTCCAAACCTGACCTAACGTATCATAGCCGGACGTAGCCTATATCAAACTAACGTGCCGGGACCACCATTACTTGCCTCCCCAGAGCAATGGAGAGCGTTGTAGAGCACAGCGGAGCACGGAAAACCACCAAATAGCAGCGAATAGCGCAAATGTTAAAGATACCCTAATACCGCCTGACATAACCTGACGAGACCGTACGTAAAATATGTAAACCTAACGAGCCTAAGGGAACATTATATCACAGTAGAACGCGGAAATCCACCGTACAGCTATGTACAGCACAAAAGTCAAAGCTACCATAGCCTAACCTAACCAAATATGACATAAGCAGACGTAACGTAACCCATACTGACGTGTCACGGCCGCTGCTTCTGGCCTCACGGGAGCTGAGAAAATTATGGCAGAGCAATCTAGAACACTGAAGTCATCGGAATAACAGCGCATACTACGAAAGTCGAAGCTATCTTATGCCCACCGAACCAGCATGGCCAGACCGAACGTAGCCTAACTCAACTTAACGTGCGGAGACCTCTATTGCTAGCCTCCGCAGAGTCAAGCAGAGGATAATAGAGCGCAGCAGGGCGCAGAAATCCATTCAATAGCAGTGCGTGGCTCAAGTGACGAAGCTATACTAGCCTAACCAAACCAAACAGAGCACATCCACACGAAACCTAACTCCACCTAACCGCCCTACACCACTGTTGTCGACCTCCCCGTAACCAAGCGGAATATACTAGATCACAGTAGAGGACAGAGGTCCAACGAACAGCAGTGTACAGCACCAAAGTCAAAGCCACCGTAAGCAATCGTAATCGACCCTGGCCTTACCAAACGTAACCTAACTCAACCTATCGTGACACGGCCACTATTGCTGGCCTCCCCAGAGTCGATCAGAGTATAGTAGAGCAATGTAGAGCGCAGAAATCCATCGAATAACGGTTTAAGCCAAGAAAGTCATGGCTACTCGAACCTAACCCACACAAACATAACCTTAACAAACGTAACCGAACTCAACCGAACGAGCCGAGACGACTATTGCTTGCTTCCGCAGAGCCAAGCGGTGCATATTAGGGCGCAGTATAGCGCAGAAGCCCACCGAATAGCTATATACTGCAAAAAGGCTTTAATATCCTCTCCAAACCTGACCTAACGTATCATAGCCGGACGTAGCCTATATCAAACTAACGTGCCGGGACCACCATTACTTGCCTCCCCAGAGCAATGGAGAGCGTTGTAGAGCACAGCGGAGCACGGAAAACCACCAAATAGCAGCGAATAGCGCAAATGTTAAAGATACCCTAATACCGCCTGACATAACCTGACGAGACCGTACGTAAAATATGTAAACCTAACGAGCCTATACCACAATTCCTGGCCACCCTAGAGCCAAGCAGAACATGCCAGAGCACAGTAGAGAGCTGAAAGTCGCCGAATAGCAGTGTATACCTCGAAGGCAGAACTATGCGATCAGAAACCAAACTAAAGTAATCTAGCCAAAGTTAGCCCAACACAGCCTAACGTGCCGAGAACACTATTGCTGGCCACCTCAATACCAACCAGAGCATATTAGATCACCGTAGAGGGCATAGAGTCACCGCATACCAGCGTATGGCGCAGAAATCAAAGCTACCATCTCCTACACTAACCTAACCCGACCTAGCCAAACGTAACCTAACACAATCTGTCGTGCAACGACCACTATTGCCGGGCTCCGCAGAGTCGAGCAGAGCATAGTAGAGCACAGTAGAGCACAGAATTCCATGGAATATCAGAGTTGAACACGAATGTCAGGGTTACCCTGACCTAACCCACCATAACCTAACCTAACCGAACGTAAACTAACTGAACCTAACGTGATGAGACCAGTATAGCTGGCCTCCACAGAGCCAAGAAGAGCATAATAGAGGAGAGTACAGAGAAGAAATCCATAGAATTGTTGGGTATAGCAGAAAAATGAAGCCAACCAAACACAGCCAAAGCTAACGCAACGTAACCAAACGTGCTCTGTCTCAAAGAAATGTTCCGAGGGTGCTGAAGTCCATAGAATGGCAATGCATTGCACGAAAGTCAAAGATATAACAACCTAACCCAAACAAACCTAACAAAGCCAAAGGTAACGTATCTCAAACTATTGCGCCGCGGACACAGTTTCTGGAATGCCCAGAGCAAGGCAGGGAACATTATATCACAGTAGAACGCGGAAATCCACCGTACAGCTATGTACAGCACAAAAGTCAAAGCTACCATAGCCTAACCTAACCAAATATGACATAAGCAGACGTAACGTAACCCATACTGACGTGTCACGGCCGCTGCTTCTGGCCTCACGGGAGCTGAGAAAATTATGGCAGAGCAATCTAGAACACTGAAGTCATCGGAATAACAGCGCATACTACGAAAGTCGAAGCTATCTTATGCCCACCGAACCAGCATGGCCAGACCGAACGTAGCCTAACTCAACTTAACGTGCGGAGACCTCTATTGCTAGCCTCCGCAGAGTCAAGCAGAGGATAATAGAGCGCAGCAGGGCGCAGAAATCCATCAAATAGCAGTGTATAGCGCAAAACTGAAAGCTATCCAAACCCAACCAAAGCAAGTAGAACCGAACTATATGAAGCCTAACTCAAGATAACGAGTAGCGACCACTATTGCTGGAATCCCCAGAGCAAAGCAGAATATACTAGAGCATAGTGGAGCACAGAGAGCCACCATATAGCAGCGTACAGCATAATAGTGGTATATGTCCTAACCTAACCTGACCTGACCTGACCTAACCAAACGTAGCATAAATCAACCTAACGGGCCGAGACCACAATTGCTGGCCTCCTCAGAGCCAAGCTGAGACTATTAGAACGTAGTAAAGCGCAGAAATCTACCGAACAGCAGTTTACAACGCAAAAGTAAAAGCTATCATACCCTAACATAACCAACCATTACATAACCAAGATGGCCTCCACAGAGCCAAGAAGAGCATAATAGAGGAGAGTACAGAGAAGAAATCCATAGAATTGTTGGGTATAGCAGAAAAATGAAGCCAACCAAACACAGCCAAAGCTAACGCAACGTAACCAAACGTGCTCTGTCTCAAAGAAATGTTCCGAGGGTGCTGAAGTCCATAGAATGGCAATGCATTGCACGAAAGTCAAAGATATAACAACCTAACCCAAACAAACCTAACAAAGCCAAAGGTAACGTATCTCAAACTATTGCGCCGCGGACACAGTTTCTGGAATGCCCAGAGCAAGGCAGGGAACATTATATCACAGTAGAACGCGGAAATCCACCGTACAGCTATGTACAGCACAAAAGTCAAAGCTACCATAGCCTAACCTAACCAAATATGACATAAGCAGACGTAACGTAACCCATACTGACGTGTCACGGCCGCTGCTTCTGGCCTCACGGGAGCTGAGAAAATTATGGCAGAGCAATCTAGAACACTGAAGTCATCGGAATAACAGCGCATACTACGAAAGTCGAAGCTATCTTATGCCCACCGAACCAGCATGGCCAGACCGAACGTAGCCTAACTCAACTTAACGTGCGGAGACCTCTATTGCTAGCCTCCGCAGAGTCAAGCAGAGGATAATAGAGCGCAGCAGGGCGCAGAAATCCATCAAATAGCAGTGTATAGCGCAAAACTGAAAGCTATCCAAACCCAACCAAAGCAAGTAGAACCGAACTATATGAAGCCTAACTCAAGATAACGAGTAGCGACCACTATTGCTGGAATCCCCAGAGCAAAGCAGAATATACTAGAGCATAGTGGAGCACAGAGAGCCACCATATAGCAGCGTACAGCATAATAGTGGTATATGTCCTAACCTAACCTGACCTGACCTGACCTAACCAAACGTAGCATAAATCAACCTAACGGGCCGAGACCACAATTGCTGGCCTCCTCAGAGCCAAGCTGAGACTATTAGAACGTAGTAAAGCGCAGAAATCTACCGAACAGCAGTTTACAACGCAAAAGTAAAAGCTATCATACCCTAACATAACCAACCATTACATAACCAAGCGCAACGTAACTCACCCTAACGTGGAGCAACCATTATTTATCACCTCTGCAGGGTCGAGCAGAGCATAGTAGTACACAGTAGAGCGCACAAATCCACGGAATGGCAGAGTATACCACGAAGGTCAAAGCTTTGCAAACCTAACCCAAACAAATGTAACCTAACTATACGCAGCATAAATTAGTCTATCGTGCCTAGACCTCTATTGCTAGCCTCATCACCGCCAAGCAGAGCATATTACAGCACAGTATAGCGCAGGGGTTCACCGAATAGCAGTATGTAACACAAAAGTCACAGCTACACTCTTCTAACCGCTAAAAACGTAATATAACCAAACGCATCCTAACATAACCTGACGTGCCGAGACCACTATTGCTGGATTCCCCAGAGACAAGTAGAGTATGATAGAGCACTGCAGAGCGCAGGAAGCTTCAAAAGAGCAGCGAATGGCACAAATGTTTGAGACGTCCTAACCCCACCTGGCCTAACCTAACCAAACCGAACGTAGGCTATCTAAACCTAGCGGGACGAGTCCATTATTGCTGGCGTCCCCAGTGTCAATCAGAGCGTACCAGAGCACAGTAGGGCGCAGAAATCCACGGAACAGCAGTGTTTACCAAGAAAGTCAAAGCTATGCTAGCCCAACCCACGCTATCATAACCTATCTATATGTAGCATAAATAAACCAAACATTCCGAGATCACCATTGCTGGCATCCCCAGAGCCCAGCAGAGCATATTAGAGCACAGTAGAGCGCAGAGATCCAGCGAGTATCAGTGTATAGCACAGAAGTCAAGGGCATCATAACCAAAACCAACCCAACCCAGCCTAACCAAACGTAACATAACTGAAACTCTCGTGCCACGACCACCATTTCTAGCCACATCAGAGTCGAGCAGGTTATAATAGAGCAATGCCATGCGCAGGAACCCACCGAGAAGAAGTGTATGGCTCAAAGTCGGAGCTATCCTTTCCTAACTTAACAAAGCGTAACACAAACGCACGCAACCGTATCCAATCTAACTTGCCTAGACCACTATTGCTGTCCGCCCCATCCCCAAGCACGTCATATTGAAGGAGAGTAGATCGCAGAAGTCCAATGAATGTCAGTGTTTAGCAAAGGAGCCAAAGCCATTCTAACCTAACCCAGACTAACCTATCATAACCAAACGTAACCTAACTCAACCTGACATGTCGAGACCACAATTTCTGGCCTTTCCAGAGCCTAGCAAAACATACTAGAGCACAGTAGAGAGCAGGAATCCACCGCATTGCAATGTACAGCACAAAGGTCAAAAATATGCTAACCTGACCTAAAGAAATCTAAACTAACCGAACTTAACCTAACTCTACCTAATGCACCACCCCCACAATTTCTGGCCTCCAAAGAACAAAGCGGAGCATATTATATCACAGTAGAGCGCAGAAATTCGCCAAAGAGCTGTGTATAGCACAAGACTCAATGCTGCCCTAGCCTAACCAAACCACGCATGACATAACCAAACGTAACCAAACTACGCGTAACCGCCATGCACCACTCTTGCTGGCCGCCCCAGAGCCAGGCGGAGCATATTAGAGAAAAGCATGGCGCAGTATTCCACCGCATAGCAGTGTATAGCACATATGTGCTATACCCTAACCAAACCCAACACATACGTCACGCAACGTAAGTGAACCTGTCGTGCAACCACCACTATTGCAGTCCTCCCGAGAGATGAGCAGAGTATAGTAGGGCAACGTAGTGCGAAGAAACCCACCGAATAGCAATGTATAGCACAAGAGAATAAGCTACCACATCCTAACCTAACCAAACGTAACTCAACCAAACGCAATCTGACACAGACTAACGTGACCCGACCACTATTGCTGGCCTACACAGAGCCAGCTGAAGATAATAGGCAGAGTACAGCACGGAAATATATAGTACCGCAGTGAGTGGCGGAAGAGTCGTAGCTACCCAAGCCTAGCCGAAGCATACGTAACCTAACCAAAGGTAGCATAACACAACCTAACGTGCAGAGACCGCTATTACTGGCAACAACAGAGCCAAGGAGAACATACTAGAGCACAGTACAGCGCAGACGTCCACGGAACAACGGTTTAAACCCCGAAAGACAATGAAATCCAGCACTAACACAAACTATCGTAAACGAACCGAACGTAGCATAACTCAACCTAACGGGCCGAGACCACTTTTACTGGCCTCCCCTGAGTCGAGCATAGTATGGTTGAGCAATGTAGGGCGTATAAATCCACCGAGTAATGGTCTATGCCAAGAAAGTCAAAGCCATACGAACTTAACCCTAGCAAACGCAACGTAACTGAACCTAACGTGCCGAGGTCATTACTGCAGTCATCCCCATAGCCAAGCAGAATATTCCATAACAGAGCAGAGCGCAGAAATCTACCGAATAGCTGTGTACAGCACGAAAGTCAAAGATATCCTTACCAAACTTCACCTAACCCAATCTAACCAAGCCTAACATTGCTCAACCTAACGTGCCGGGTCCAGAGTTGCTGGCGTCCCCATAGCCAAGCAGAGGATATTAGATCGCAGTAGAGGGCAGAAATCCAAAGCATAGTAGCGTACAGCAGAAAAGTCAAAGTTATCATGACCAAACCAAACATAACCGAACTTAACCAAACGTAGAGTAACTGCTCATAACGTGCGGCGGCCAATGTTGCTGGCCTCAACAGTGCCAAGCAGAAAATATTAGAGCACAGTAGAGCGCAGGAATCCACCGAATATCAGTGTATAGCACAAACGTCTTAGCCGTCCTATCCTAACACAAGCAAGCCTGACATAACCTAACGTAACATAATGCAACTTAACGCGGCGAGGCCACCATCGCTGTCCTCCGCAGAGCCACGCAGAATATACTATGGTACAGCAGAGCACTGAAATCCGCCGCAATGCTGTGTACAGCTCAACAGCCAAGGGTATCCAAACCATACCAGGACCAACCTCGAATAACCAAACGTGACCTAACACAACACAACTTGCCGAGACCAGTATTACTGTTCTTCGCAGTGCCAAGCAGTACGTACTCGAGCACAACAGTGCGCAGAAATCCATCGAATAGCCGTGTACAGTACACAAGTCAGTGCTACCCTCTCCTAACCTAACCTATTGTAACATAACCAATCGTAGCCTAACTCAGTCTAACGTGCCGCGATCAATATTTCTGGCATCCCCGGAGACAAGCAGCTCATATTAGAGCAATGTAGAGCGCAGGCACCCGCCGAATAGCAATGAATAGCACCAAAGTCAAAGCAACCCCATCCTAACATAACTAAACTTGACATACCCGAATATAACATCTTCCAACCTAACGTGGCGAGACCACTATTGGTGGACCCCCCAGATCCAAGCAGAATATACTAGAGTGCAGTAGAGCGCTCATATCCGCCACATTGCATTGTGTAGCACAACAGTCAAATGTGCCCAAACTTTACATGGACAAACCTTGACTAACCAAACGTACCCTAACTAAATATAACTTGCCGATACCACTATTGCTCCCCTCCGCAAAGCCAAGCAGAACATACTATAGCGCAGCAGAGCGCAGAAAGCCATGGGATAGCTGTGTATGGCACAGAAGTCAAAGCTATCTTGTCCTAACGTAACCAATTGCAAAATAACCTAACGTAATATAACTCAACCCAACGTCCGCGACCACTATTGCTGCCCCCCCCCCCCAGGACCAGGAGGAATATAGTAGAGCGCGGTAGGGCTCATAAATCTACCGAATAGTAGTGTATACTGCGAAATACAAAGCTACCCGAGCAGAAACTACCATAACCTAACCTAACGAGACGTAATATGTCACAGACTGACATGCCGAGACCTCTATTGCTGTCCTCCGCAGAGTGAAGCAGAGCATATTAGTGCAATGTGGAGCGCAGCAATCCACCGATAAACTATGTATAGCACGAAAGTCAAAGGAACCGTGACCGAAAAGAGCCTAACGTAGCCAAGCCAAACGTAACATGATTCAGACTGACGTTCCGAAGACACCATTGCTGTCCACTCCAAAGTGAAGCAGAGAAAATTAGAGCACAGTAGAGCGCAGAAGTCTACCGAATAGCAGTGCATAGCACAAAGTCATAGCTATCCTATCATAGCCTATCGGGTCCTATCGTAACCAAGCGTAACGAAGCCCAACCTAACTTATCGAGACCAGCTACTCCTGGCATCCCCAGGGACGAGCAGAAAATATTAGAGCACAGTAGAGCGCAGAAAACCGCGGAATAGCAGTGTACAACACAGAAGTCATAGCTATCGTATCCCAGACTAACCAATTGAAACATAACAAAACCCAATATAACGTGCCGCGACCACTATTGCTGGCCGCCTCGGAGCCGAGCAGATCACAATAGAGCAATGTAAAGCGCAGAAATTCAGCGAATAGCAGTGTATAACACAGAAGTCAAAGCTATCATATTCTAACGTAAACAAACCTGACATAACCGAACGGAGCATAATTCAACAAAACGTGGCGAGACCACTGTTTCTGGCATCCCCATATCCAAGCAGAATATACTAGAGAACTGTAGAGCGCTA